>NC_140964.1:125148105-125195105 GCF_056783735.1 Eptatretus burgeri | reverse complement strand
CGTTAACCTCATGAGTATTTGTATGAAGTGTCTTTCTTTGTTTACCTCGTGAATGTTTGTATAGAGTGTCTATATTTGTTTACCTCACGAGTGTTTGTATAAAGTGCCTATATTCGTTTACCTCATGATTGTTTGTATCAAGTGTCAATATTTGTTGACCTCATGAGTGTTTGCATAAAGTGTCAATATTTGTTCACCTCATACGTGTTTGTTTAAAGTGTCTATATTTGTTTACCTCATGAGTGTTTGTATTATGCGTCTATTTTTCCCCACATGATTGTTTGTATAAAATGTCTATATTCGTTTACCTCATGAATGTTTGTATAAAGTGTGTATATTCGTTTACCTTGTGAGTATTTGTATAAAGTGTCGAAATTTGTTAACCTCACGAGTGTGTGCAAAAATCGTCTATATTTGTTTTCCTCATGAGTGTTTGTATAAAGTGTCAATATTTGTTTACCTCATGAGTATTTGTCGAAAGCGTCAATATTTGTTTCCCTCATGATTGTTTGTATTTAGTGTCTATATTTGTTTTTCCTCACAAGTGTTTGTATAAAGTGTCGATGTTTGTTTCCCTCACGAGTTTGTTTCAAGTGTCTATATTTATTTACCTCACGAGTTTTGTAGAAAGTATCTACATTCATTCACCTCATGAAGATTTGTATTTAGTATCTATATTGGTTTACCTCAGGAGTGTTTGTATAAAGTGTCTATATTTGTTTACCTCACGAGTGTTTGTAAAAGTGTCAATATTTGTTTACCTCACGAGTGTTTTTATAAAGTGTCAAAATTTGTTTACCTCTTGAATTTTTGTATAAAGTGTCGATATTTGTTTACCTCATGAATTTCTGTATAAAGTGCCAATATTTGTTTACCTCACAAATGTTTGTAGAAAGTGTCTATATTTGTTTACTTCATGAGTGTTTATATAAAGTGTCGAGATTTGTTCACCTCATGAATGTTTGTTTTCAGTGTCGATATTTATTTACCTCACGATTGTTTGTAGAAAGTGTCTATATTTGTTAACTTTATGAATGTTTGAATAAAGCGTCGATATCTGTTTACCGCATGAGTGTTTGCATAAAGTGTCTATATTTGTTTTCCTCACGAGCGTTTGTTGAAAGTATCGATGTTCGTTCATTTCAAGAATGTTTGTTTTAAGTGTTGATATTTGTTTACCTCATAAATTTTTGTATAAAGTGTCTATTTGTGTTGACCTGACGAATGTTTGTAGAAAGTGTCTATATTTGTTTACCTCACGAGTGTTAGTATAAAGTGTCTATATTTGTTTACCTCACGAGTGTTTGAAAAAAAGTGTCGATATTTGTTTACCTCACGAGTTTTTGAGAAAGTATCGATATTCGTTTACCTCATGAATGTTTGAATAAAGTATCGATGTTCGTTTACCTCATGAATGTTTGAAAAAAGTGTCAATATTTGTTTCCCTCATGATTGTTTGTTTAAAGTGTCTATATTCATTTATCAAATGAGTGTTTGTATAAAGCATGTATATTTCTTCACCTCATTCGTGTTTGTTTTAAGTGTCGAAATTTGTTTACCTCACGAGTGTTTGTATAAAGTATCTATATTCGTTTACCTCATGAGTGTTTGTATTAAGTGTCAATATTTGTTTACCTCATGAGTGTTTGTATTAAGTGTCAATATTTGTTTCCCTCATGAGTGTTTGTATAAAGTGTCGATGTTTGTTTCCCTCATGTGTGTTTGTAGAAAGTGTTTATATTCGTTGATCTCATGAGTGTTTGCATAAAGCGTGTATATTTGTTCACCTCATGCGTGTTTGTTTAAAGTGTCTAAATTTGTTCACCTCATGAGTGTTTGTTTCAAGTGTCTATATTTGTTTTCCTCACGAGTGTCAGTATAAAGTGTCTATATTTGTTTCCCTCACGAGTGTTTGTATAAAGTGTCTATATTTGTTTTCCTCATGAGTTTTGTAGAAAGTATCGATATTCGTTTACCTCATGAATGTTTGAATAAAGTATCGATGTTCGTTTACCTCATGAATGTTTGAAAAAAGTGTCAATATTTGTTTACCTCATGATTGTTTGTATAACGTGTCAATATTTGTTTCCCTCATGAGTGTTTGTATAAAGTGTCTATATTCGTTTATCTCATGAGTGTTTGTATAAAGCGTGTATATTTGTTCACCTCATACGTGTTTGTTTCAAGTGTCTAAATTTGTTTACCTCACAAGTGTTTGTATAAAGTGTCGAAATTTGTTTACCTCACAAGTGTTTGTATAAAGTGTCTTTCTTTGTTAACCTCATGAGTGTTTGTATAGAGTCTCTCGATTTATTTACCTCACGAGTGTTAATCAAAAATGTTTGTTTTAAGTGTTGATATTTGTTTACCTCATGAATTTTTGTATAAAGTGTCTATCTGTGTTGACCTGACGAATGTTTGTAGAAAGTGTCTATATTTGTTTACCTCACGAGTGTTAGTCTAAAGTGTCGATATTTGTTTACCTCATGAATGTTTGAAAAAAAGTGTCAATGTTTGTTTACCTCATGAGTGTTTGTGTAAAGTGTCTATATTCGTTTACCTCATGAGTGTTTGTATAAAGCGTAGATATTTGTTTACCTCATGAGTGTTTGTATAAAGTGTCGATATTTGTTTCCCTCATGAGTGTTTGTAGAAAGTGTTTATATTCGTTTCTCTCATGAGTGTTTGTATAAAGCCTGTATATTTGTTCACCTCATACGTGTTTGTTTAAAGTGTGGAAATTTATTTTCCTCACGAGTGTTTGTACAGAGTGTCTTTCTTTGTTTACCTCATGAGTGTTTGAATAAGGTGTCTATATTTGTTTACCTCACGAGTGTTTGTATAAAGTGTCTACATTTGTTTTCCTCACGAGTTTTGCAGAAAGTATCGATATTCGTTTTCCTCATGAATGTTTGAATAAAGTATTGAGGTTCGTTTACCTCATGAATGTTTGTATTAATATCTATTTTGGTTTACCTCACGAGTGTTTATATAAAGTGTCTATATTTGTTTACCTCGCGAGTGTTTTTATAAAGTGTCTATATTTGTTTACCTCTTAAATGTTTGTATAAAGTGTCAATATTTGTTTACCTCACAAATGTTTGTAGAAAGTGTCTATATATGTTTACTTCACGAGTGTTTGCATGAAGTATCGATATTTGGTTACCTCATGGATGTTTGTATAAAGTGTCGATATTTGTTTACCTCATGATTGTTTGGATAAAGTGTAAATATTTGTTTCCCTCATGAAAGTTTGTATAAAGTGTCTAAATTCGTTCACCTCATAAGTGTTTGTATAAAGCGTCGATATTTGTTTCCCTCAAGAGTGTTTGTTTTAAGTGTCTATATTCGTTTATCTCATCAGTGTTTGTATAAAGCGTGTATATTTGTTCACCTCACAAGTGTTTGTTTAAAGTGTCTAAATTTGTTTACCTCACGAGTGTTTGAAAAGTGTCGAAATTTGCTTACCTCATGAGTGTTTGTATAAAACGTCTTTCTTTGTTTACCTCATGAGTGTTTGTATAAAGTGTCTATATTCGTTTATCTCACGAGTGTTTGTATAAAGTGTCTATATTCGTTTATCTCACGAGTGTTTGTATAAAGTGTTTATATTTGTTTACCTCACGAGTGTTTGTATAAAGTGTCTATGTTTGTTTACCTCACGAGTTTTGCAGAAAGTTTCTATATTCCTTTACCTCATGAATGTTTAAATAAAGTATTGAGGTTCGTTTACCTCATGAATGTTTGTATTAAGTATCTATATTGGTTTACCTCACGAGTGTTTTTATAAAGTGTCTATATTTGTTTCCCTCTTGAATGTTTATATAAAGTGTCAATATTTGTTTACCTCACAAATGTTTGAAGAAAGTGTCTATATTTGTTTACTTCACGAGTGTTTGTTTAAAGTGTTGATATTTGTTCACCTCATGAATATTTGTATAAAGTGTCTATTTGTTTTCCTCAAGAGTGTTTTTATAAAGTGTCTATATTTGTTTACCTCATGAATTACTGTATAAAGTGTCAATATTCGTATACCTCACGAGTGTTTGTAGAAAGTATCGATGTTCGTTTACCTCATGAATGTGTGAATAACGTGTAAATATTCGTTTTTCCTCATGAATGTTTGTTTAAAGTGTCAATATTTGTTAACCTCATGAGTGTTTGTATAAAGTGTCAATATTTGTTTCCCTCATGAGTGTTTGTATAAAGTGTCAATATTTGTTTTCCTCATGATTGTTTGTATAAAGTGTCAATATTTGTTTCCCTCATGAGTGTTTGTATGAAGTGTCGATATTCGTTTATCTCATGAGTGTTTGTATAAAGCATGTATATTTGTTCTCCTCATATGTGTTTGTTTACATGTCTAAATTTGTTTACCTCACGAGTGTTTGCATTATGCATCTATTTTTCCCCACATGATTGTTTGTATAAAGTGTCTATATTCGTTTCCCTCATGAGTGTTTGCATAAAGTGTCACCATTCGTTTCCCTCATCAGTGTTTGTTTTAAGTGTCGATGTTTGTTTACCTCATGAGTATTTGTATAAAGTGTCAATATTTGTTTCCCTGATGAGTTTCTATAATGTGTTTATTTTTGTTTTCCTCATTAGTATTTGTCTAAAGTGTCTAAATTTGTTTACCTCATGAGTGTTTGCATAAAATGTGTATCTTCGTTTACCTCACGAGTGTTTTTATAAAGTGTCTATATTTGTTTCCCTCTTGAATGTTTATATAAAGTGTCAATATTTGTTTACCTCACAAATGTTTGAAGAAAGTGTCTATATTTGTTTACTTCACGAGTGTTTGTTTAAAGTGTCGATATTTGTTCACCTCATGAATGTTTGTATAAAGTGTCGATATTTGTTTTCCCTCACGAGCGTTTGTTGAAAGTATCGATGTTCGTTCATATCAATAAAGTTTGTTTTAAGTGTTGATATTTGTTCACCTCATGAATTTTTGTATAAAGTGTCTATCTGTGTTGACCTGATGAATGTTTGTAGAAAGTGTCTATATTTGTTTACCTCACGAGTGTTAGTCTAAAGTGTCGATATTTGTTTACCTCACGAGTTTTGGAGAAAGTATCGATATTCGTTTACCTCATGAATGTTTGAATAAAGTATCGATGTTCGTTTACCTCATGAATGTTTGAAAAAAAGTGTCAATATTTGTTTACCTCATGAGTGTTTGTGTAAAGTGTCTATATTCGTTTACCTCATGAGTGTTTGTATAAAGCGTAGATATTTGTTTACCTCATGAGTGTTTGTATAAAGTGTCGATATTTGTTTCCCTCATGAGTGTTTGTATTAAGTGTCTATATTCGTTTATCTCATGAGTGTGTGTATAAAGCCTGTATATTTGTTCACCTCATACGTGTTTGTTTAAAGTGTGGAAATTTGTTTTCCTCACGAGTGTTTGTACCGAGTGTCTTTCTTTGTTTACCTCATGAGTGTTTGAATAAGGTGTCTATATTTGTTTACCTCACGAGTGTTTGTATAAAGTGTCTACATTTGTTTTCCTCACGAGTTTTGCAGAAAGTATCGATATTCGTTTTCCTCATGAATGTTTGAATAAAGTATTGAGGTTCGTTTACCTCATGAATGTTTGTATTTAGTATCTATTTTGGTTTACCTCACGAGTGTTTATATAAAGTGTCTATATTTGTTTACCTCACGAGTGTTTTTATAAAGTGTCTATATTTGTTTACCTCTTAAATGTTTGTATAAAGTGTCAATATTTGTTTACCTCACAAATGTTTGTAGAAAGTGTCTATATATGTTTACTTCACGAGTGTTTGTATGAAGTATCGATATTTGGTTACCTCATGGATGTTTGTGTAAAGTGTCGATATTTGTTTCCCTCATGATTGTTTGGATAAAGTGTAAATATTTGTTTCCCTCATGAAAGTTTGTATAAAGTGTCTAAATTCGTTCACCTCATGAGTGTTTGTATAAAGCGTCGATATTTGTTTCCCTCAAGAGTGTTTGTTTTAAGTGTCTATATTCGTTTATCTCATCAGTGTTTGTATAAAGCGTGTATATTTGTTCACCTTACATGTGTTTGTTTAAAGTGTCTAAATTTGTTTACCTCACGAGTGTTTGAAAAGTGTCGAAATTTTCTTACCTCATGAGTGTTTGTATAAAATGTCTTTCTTTGTTTACCACATGAGTGTTTGTATAAAGTGTCTATATTCGTTTATCTCACGGGTGTTTGTATAAAGTGTCTATATTTGTTTACCTCACGAGTGTTTGTATAAAGTGTCTATATTTGTTTACCTCACGAGTTTTGCAGAAAGTTTCTATATTCCTTTACCTCATGAATGTTTAAATAAAGTATTGAGGTTCGTTTACCTCATGAATGTTTGTATTAAGTATCTATATTGGTTTACCTCAGGAGTGTTTTTATAAAGTGCTTATATTTGTTTCCCTCTTGAATGTTTATATAAAGTGTCAATATTTGTTTACCTCACAAATGTTTGAAGAAAGTGTCTATATTTGTTTACTTCACGAGTGTTTGTTTAAAGTGTCGATATTTGTTTACCTCATGAATTACTGTATAAAGTGTCAATATTCGTATACCTCACGAGTGTTTGTAGAAAGTATCGATGTTCGTTTACCTCATGAATGTTTGAATAATGTGTAAATATTCGTTTTTCCTCATGAATGTTTGTTTAAAGTGTCAATATTTGTTTCCCTCATGAGTGTTTGTATAAAGTGTCAATATTTGTTTTCCTCATGATTGTTTGTATAAAGTGTCAATATTTGTTTCCCTCATGAGTGTTTGTATGAAGTGTCGATATTCGTTTATCTCATGAGTGTTTGTATAAAGCATGTATATTTGTTCACCTCATATGTGTTTGTTTACAGTGTCTAAATTTGTTTACCTCACGAGTGTTTGCATTATGCATCTATTTTTCCCCACATGATTGTTTGTATAAAGTGTCTATATTCGTTTCCCTCATGAGTGTTTGCATAAAGTGTCACCATTCGTTTCCCTCATCAGTGTTTGTTTTAAGTGTCTATGTTTGTTTACCTCATGAGTATTTGTATAAAGTGTCAATATTTGTTTCCCTGATGAGTTTCTATAATGTGTTTATTTTTGTTTTCCTCATTAGTATTTGTATAAAGTGTCTAAATTTGTTTACCTCATGAGTGTTTGCATAAAATGTGTATCTTCGTTTACCTCACGAGTGTTTTTATAAAGTGTCTATATTTGTATCCCTCTTGAATGTTTATATAAAGTGTTAATATTTGTTTACCTCACAAATGTTTGAAGAAAGTGTCTATATTTGTTTACTTCACGAGTGTTTGTTTAAAGTGTCGATATTTGTTCACCTCATGAATGTTTGTATAAAGTGTCGATATTTGTTTTCCTCACGAGTGTTTTTATAAAGTGTCTATATTTGTTTACCTCATGAATTACTGTATAAAGTGTCAATATTCGTATACCTCACGAGTGTTTGTCGAAAGTATCGATGTTCGTTTACCTCATGAATGTTTGAATAACGTGTAAATATTCGTTTACCTCATGAGTGTTTGTATAAAGTGTCTATATTTGTTTACCTCATGAGTGTTTGTATAAAGTGTCAATATTTGTTTCCCTGATGAGTTTCTATAATGTGTTTATTTTTGTTTTCCTCATTAGTATTTGTATAAAGTGTCTAAATTTGTTTACCTCATGAGTGTTTGCATAAAATGTGTATCTTCGTTTACCTCATGAGTGTTTGAATAAAGTTTCTATATTTGTTTACCTCATGAGTGTTTGTATAAAGTGTCAATATTTGTTTACCTCAAGTGTTTGTATGAAGTGTCTTTATTAGGTTACCTCATGAGTATTTGTACAAGGTGTCTATATTCGTTTACCTCATGAGTGTTTGTAGAAACCGTCGATATTTGTTTCCCTCATGACTGTTTGTATAAAGTGTCAATATTTATTTCCCTCATGAATTTTTGTATAAACTGTCAATATTCGTTTCCCTCATGAGTGTTTGTATAAAGTGTCTGTAATCGTTTATCTCATGAGTGTTTGTATCAAGCGTATATATTTGTTCACCTCATACGTGTTTTTTTTAAGTGACTAAATTTGTTTGCCTCACGAGTGTTTGTATAATGCGTCTCTTTTTTCCTCGCATGATTGTTTGTATAAAGTGTCAATATTCGTTTCCCTCAAGAGTGTTTGTATAAAGTGTCTTTATTAGGTTACCTCATTTGTATTTGTATAAAGTGTCTATATTTGTTTCCCTCACGAGTGTTTGTATAATGCGTCTCTTTTTTCCTCGCATGATTGTTTGTATAACGTGTCAATATTCGTTTTCCTCAAGAGTGTTTGTCTCAAGTGTCTTTATTAGGGTCCCTCATTAGTATTTGTATAAAGTGTCTATATTTGTTTACCTCATGAGTGTTTGTGTAAAGTGTCAATATTCGTTTTCCTCAAGAGTGTTTGTATGAAGTGTCTTTATTAGGTTCCCTCATTAGTATTTGTATAAAGTGTCTATATTTGTTTACCTCATGAGTTTTTGTATAAAGTGTCAATATTTGTTTACCTCATGAGTGTTTGTCTAAAGTGTCTCGATTAGGTTACCTCATGAGTGTTTGTATAAAGTGTTTATATTTGTTTACCTTATGAGTGTTTGTATAAAGTGTCTATATTCGTTTTCCTCATGAGTGTTTGTATAAAGTGTCTTTATTCGTTCACCTCACGAGTGTTTGTAGAAAGTGTCTAAATTACTGTTTCCCTCACACGTGCTTTTATTTTGTTATATTAATAGTATTATCTTAATTTGTGATTGGATTGATGCTGTTTGCAATTAAAATATACAGATTGAGTTTATAGCAGAATGAGGAAATTGCGTGAGGGTTTCCATTGCTGACCTTCATGGATTCGGCATTGTCACACATCTTACTTCTGTTGTGGTCAGCTCCATTAAGTTTTTTGCATAAGTTATTCACAAACCGGCTGTTCCTTCCGGACGTTTGACTGAAGGTGTCACATGAATGTGGAATGTATTGGTTCATGGTTTGGCCTTCACTGTTTCCGCATTGTTTGTTTTTGGCGCTCTCCCACGCATCGCGCGAGCACCTCGCTCGTCCTTTATATTTTGGTGTGTTGGCTCCCCATTGTTTATCACATGCAGCTCTTCCACAAGTGAGATACTTCATGCTCAGACTGTGGCATGACTGAAGGCACCACCAACGTAGAAATTATTTTCTACCGCCAAGGCTCAGATCCAATGTTCGTCACGAAGTGATAACTTTCACTGCGACTCGTTTGATTGAATGTGCCTGATTCCTAATATATCTATCTAAGGACAGGATTAAAGTGGGATCTGAGAGGTGTCTTTACATGGGTCATGGTAATTGAAGTTTGAGCTGGAATAGGATGGTTGGGTTGTTCGGGGAACAGTGGGGGGGGGGGCAAGGGGGGTGATGGTATGGTGCTTGTGTGGGAAATATGGAACACTAACTGAAGTACCCAGCGTTGCTCAGGAAATTCAATGAAATATGTATTTAATATTTCCTGCATGAGAAATTGGGGATATGTTGGCCTTATAGTTTCGTGTGATATACCAATCTTGGGCATTGCAAAAGTGTGCTTGGACTTGCATAGAAATGCTTCACCTTCAAAAGGTGCCCAACATGATGACTTGAAGTGTGCTTGTCTTGCATGTTGATCCTCAACCCAAGCCTTTGTCTGTTCTTGAGTCTCACGTGACCTGTCGACTGCCATTCTCTTTGCATCTGATTTGTTTCTGTCCATCAGGGGTCTTTTTTGGTGGCATTTGAGAGTATTTATAATGCAAGAAAGGCAGGTTAAGATGTTTCTAAACAGAAGTGTTCCCTTGGGAGTTCCCTTGAAAGTTGACTAAGTCAGAATTGAAAATATCCTGGTAGCCAAGAGGCAGATCTCTTTGAGCAAAGTTTGCTTTCATGACCTGGAAATGCAAAATAAATAACTTAGTAAAAATCGAGTCGTTCATATCTGCAGTTGATCCCGTGTAATTTCTTTGCAACAGAAGGGGAGGATTACAGGTGGGGGAGCATGAACACGATGGTGCTCTCATAAATCCAGAGGAGCAATGCGCCCTAAATAGTCCTTTCCAGAATTATCTCGATTAGCTTGAGTGAGGCCACCAGAAGTGATCCAACGGGCATCTTAACGTGCCGATCTTCGTGATGTGGTAGAGTAAAGTTTAAAAAAAACAAAAGATGGATCATACAGAGATGGGGAGGATTAGAGGTAAGGGAGAAACATACTAAGGGAATACACAGTTTCGATCATTAGCTTGCATAGATATAACCTCAACATATGATCTTCACAATACATAATTACTCGATCGCGACCGGGAAAATCCAAGAATTGTAGAAGTGGTATACTCGCTCAATGCCGGAATATGGAAGTGTTATAATCCATCCACTGGGACCATACTCTGTGCAGAGCATTGGTGCTGCCTAAGCAGTCTCCTTGGCTATTGGGTACAATACTTGATGGGTCGCCACTCTGACACAGGATACCAGCAAGCTGGCACTCATTTTGCCGACCTCAGAAGGATGACAGGCAGAGTCAACCCCACCTGGTATTAATTCAATGTCCAAAGGGGATTTGAACTCAGGATCCTCAGTTCCCAAACCCACCACCCTAACCATTAAGCCAACATCAGGCATGTGTTATAATAAACCTGTGTAAAATAATCTTTGTAATAACAGGCACACGTGGAAACACTGATAATTAAATTTGTGTTTTTGACAGCAAATCACAACAACCTCAACAAATGATCTTCACAATTCATGTTACTCGATCGCTCACAGGAAAAAACAAATGCAGGCAGTGTATAAGCACCAAACCCTATAGAGGCCTGAAGGCCAGTTATCTTATTTTATCTGGGTCAATTTTTTTTATCCAAATATAGCCCTTGACCTTTCTCTGTATGAACAAAGAGGCCATGCAAAGTTTGGTTGAATTGGTTCCTGCAGGGTCAAAATGCATAAACGAACAAACAAACAAACTTTCTTCTCCATATATTAGATTGAGGATTTATTCAACAAAAAATATAGTAAAGTATATATACAATTTCCAATGTTTTGTCCTCTTACATGAAGCATAGCTGGAAGAATTATTGACAAAATATGAGATTATTCAAAAGTAAAGTGGGTAACATTTGGACATGAGACAAACATCACTACATGTGTTATGTTCTTCAGCTGGTGGTAGAGTGTGGCAACAGTTCCTTCCACCTGCTCCATGCCACTTGCTTGTGGCATGTCTGATTATGATGTTGTTAATTTGTTTACCTTTCTCATATATCTAATGGTGTATTTTTCAGTGCAAGCTGGGCTTAGAGCTCACGAGTGAATTTAGAGTATACACAAAGAAAATCATGTCTTGATCAGTACTGTTGGATCAGTACTGTCAGTACTCTTGACATGCCCAAATAAAGGAAGTTCAACCTCAAAGGACTAAAGATGCTTTGTCAGGAGGACATTGCGTCACAAGGTGTGCCATTCCTCAGATGGATATTGAACTGGGTCGCCCATCTGCTGGTTGGTGGATGTTAACGATCCCATGTCATGAAGCCATGGTGAAAGACTTTGGCCGACCCACAAGAATGTGAGACTAAATGAGGCTGTTAAGGAAGTATATCATTGGGTTATGTATGTTGTCCATGCTACGTGGATTATCCACTTGTGTAAAGGGTGCATCACATGTAGGTTTCATAAATCCTAATGGCATCATCATGCTTCACAAAAGAACAATGTGGCACGTAGGCCGAGGCTTAGTTCAGGCTCTGTTTATCAAGGATCACATTATTTTATTCCTTGTTCATATAAAGAAAGTGCAAAAGGAAGATAATATGTGCTGTACACATTTCCAAAGTGGCATGCTGTAAAAAAAAAATTGTTGTTTGAAAGGTGCATCACACATTTCTCAGGTTATTGTTGTTGTTTTTAAAGTGTTAACAACCGATTTAAAATGTTCAAGCAGTTGCTGTTTTTGTTCTGCTTGCTTGACCAGTTAATGTCCTGCCGTCAACAGGTGGGAGGAAATGGATGGAGCTACCGCCACGTGGAGAACCACAGCAGTATAGTGCTTTGTCAAGCCCTTCTGACAGACATGTGCTGCCTCGTCTTGGGTTCAGCCTTGTCACCACCAACACCAGAGGCTCGATGAAAAGCAGAGGCTTGCTTAACAACCGGATGGCAGACACTTTGAAAGAAACACAATGCAAGACCATCTTGTTTTGCAGCTGATGCTGAAGTCGATTAAAGAGAGATAAATACTTTGTTTTATGGCCATCTTTTTTGGCTTGGTTGTTCAGCTGGATTGGTGAGAGTGAGAGAAGTCACTCTTCATTCTGAAGGCCCCCAGTGGAGAAGAATGATGCTATCCAGCCACAAAATACCACTCTCCACTGAGAATGGTTTAGCCATTTATTCTGGCTCAACAAATGGGGTTGCCTTAGAAGCTAAGTGGGTTCGTCTTATCAAATGGCGTGTGACATTTATCATATATCTTCCTCTTGCTTTAACCTCAAGACAAACCATAAGTTCAGTGATGCAACATTTCATTTCTATTTTCTTTCCACGAAGCACATTAAGTTATTGCTGGCAAAAAAAGAGGTCTTTGTAAAGATTTTTCTTGGAGAACTAAAAAATATGTGACAGTTTATTAATTTTGCTGAACTATTTAAAGGCGAATGATCATTAATTCATAAATCTTTCTGTTTCTCGACTAAAGCTTGGCTCGTGAAAGAGGACAAAATGGGTAATGAACTAATAGTGGGGAAATGGTGCAACATTTGGACACATTAAACAAGGAGAGGGAGAGAGAGAGGGGGGAGAGAGGGGGGAGAGAGGGAGAGAGGGAGAACGAAACATAGTAACTTACAAGTTTGACTGTTGACTTACGTAGGATTCATGGGGGGTAGAAAAGATCACAGGTATGGAAAGGGGATGATGTGAAATTGTGGTTCACCGTTTGCTTAAAGTTCTGGAAGAAAGACTGGGATTCAATCATGTTTGGAAGGCAATTCCACAAACAGGAGAAAAGATGAACAAAAGAGTTGAGGTGTGCAGTCATCCTGGATTGATGTTTAATGCTGATGGGGTTATGGAAGAATATGTGATTCCTGGAGTTGCTTAGAAAGGTCAGAGGAGTGAGAAAGTAGAGGGAGCTAGACCCAAGGAAAGGTGGTAAAACCACAGAGGCCACTGACCTGCTTGTGATGTGTGAGCAACAGGCTTCGTGCTTCAGCCTCATTGCAGGAGATGCCAAGTTGTTTATTTACTACTTACATATCATCCACTATGGTGGTATGAGCAAGTTGTGTTTGTGTGTTTCTTGTGCTGGTTTTGTGAAGCCAATTTGATTTTGTTGTGGGCCTCACTACAGGCCAGTACATAAGGGCATATGAGGAAATGGAGCCTAAAAGAGCAACATAGTTTATTTTCAGAGGAAAATTATACCGTACATTTGCTTTTGTTGCAATGTGGAGCTATTGTAAAGTTGTTTTTCCTCCTTATTTATGCATTCACGTAAACTTTTCTAAAGTTTTCTCTTGAGATGTTTATTTTTCCGAGATGTGTTGTTCTCAGTGGCAGCTATATATTTTCGTTATTATACATCTTGCATGCATTCGAAAATGAACATTTTCGATTAACCAACCGTTTTGAACAACTAATGCACTTATTGTGAATACTGTATGTTATTTAGAACCAACTCTCTTTCACGAAGAATTTGCCAAACGTTGTTGGTTCTAGATTGTGCGGTTTCTAGCCAAAGTCAAAAGGTTGCTCCAGATGTTTTGAACCTTTTTATTGCGTTTTTTTTTTAATTTTTATTCATCCTATTTTTGCTAAACAACTAAGATTTCCATTGGTACTTTGGTAAATTTTAGGGAAAGGGAACTGCAGTAATGTTTCCAATGTTTCCAGGCCGATTCTTGGTAACTCGAGCGCAGCTGCACCAAAGGAGGTTGTCGGATGGTATAACAATTAATTGAACGATGAGGTCACGTGACAGGAAATGTGGGGTGGGAAAGAGGAGGGAAAAAATCCCACTTGCTGTGAAAAAAGTTTCGATCCCTATGTTGTTACTCTGCCAGCAATTGTGACTTCTCGGTAAGTGGTCTGTGCTCTGCGGTGATTCCAATTAAGTTAGATTGAAACCTTCCTCAAGCAGCGACCCGGTTTTCTGTGTGAGCTCGGAGTTGATTTGCTTACATGCGTGTGACATTTAACACGTTGCTTTTTGTTATGAAGCTTGTTTACTCGCTGTGTTTGACATATTGTTTTCAAGGGCTGCCAAGGAATAAAGGGGAAAATATCCAGGAATACAGTATGTCAGAACTGAAAAGGAAATTAACGCATTGGTTACATGTTGTTTAATTGTAACGCATCTCTATCAGCTTTATGAATTCGTCCTTGCGGTGAACATTATGAAATAAACTGCACTGTCTGATGCTGTATTGTAATGAAGCTACGTCGCTTGGAGAAGGGAAAAGGGCAAAAGACTTCTTTCTTTGAGAAGACCACCACTATTTGCCATATCTATATATGCCACATGTTTTTATGATTTTCTGGCAGAAAAACTGACATCTCTTTCACAACAATGCGCTTAATATCAGATGATCTACTCCCAGGATGTATTGCAGACGTAACAAAAGAGCATTTTACGAGATGGATTGGGAGTTGAGCAAAAAAAGGTGTTAAAATTTGAAGGTAATGCAGACAGTTGGTGACAGGAGCCGTGACACTTGACCTGCAGATTGTAAGCTACTCACCTGTAGCCTACTTTGAGTCAACTAAGCTTCCAAACAGCTCAAGTACCCGGCTCGTGACGCGGCACACAAGACCCGGGTCACAATGGTGCCCATAACCCTCAAAATCTCCGCTGTTCCCGATAATTCTCTTGAGCATTGTCCTCATTCATGTCGCTGGCGATGAATACGAAGTATTTTTAACCACGTGTAATGCGGATAGCGTGTAAGTATGTTGCACTATATAAAAGTATATGTTTTTCACATTGTTCACGTTTGATACTAAAAGCAAAAAGTGTACCTTTTACTTATGAGCTTATCGTTGAATTTTGTTTGGTGTTTGGAGCTTTCGTTTCAGTTTGCCAAGCTAAGTGATACTTTGCTGGATTCTTTTCTTATCTTGTGTACGAGGCATCGAGGTACGTGGCACTGACATTGATGCCCTGGATGAGGGGAGAGCTGTCATGTTCTTGAAGCTATCGGTGTCGTATAGTCACCAAACTCGGTGTTTTGATTTACCTGAGACGGTATGTCTATACGCCGTCCGTTATACTTAATCGACATCCTCGGAAAACGACACTTGTGCTGCCTCAGTCATTTATTTGTCTCACAAACGTTTTGTGCAATTTACTTATTATTCTGTGTTGTGATGTTTCTGTGAACTTGCACTCCATTTATCTCATTTAATAAACCATGACCGGTATGACTCTTTCCTCGTTGCCTTGTGTTCTATTATATAACCCTTTTGTGTACTCTGGTGTGCATGAATAATGGACAATGTGGCAATTCACATTCAGTGACTTTTATTTTTTTCTGTGGAATCATTTGTTATTATTCTGGTGGATTGTTGACGGCATGTTACAGCAAAATAAATATCTTATGCCACCTTAATGACAATCGTGATAAACTTTGCATGTTTTTCATGATGTCCGTGCACTCCTTCCTGAATGGCTTCTTTATATAGAAAATGCAGGATGATTCGGAGTAAGGCAACATTTTCTTCAAGCATTAATTATTACAGCCATTATCTTTAACAATGCAGACAAGACAGTTGAAGAAATAGGAATGACCATTCAGACAGACCATGCTATGATGAAGGGTGCACTGACATTTGACAGATATAAAGTAATCATCCAAGGCCCTTCATTGCTGAGTCGTGGGGCTTGAGGGAAAAGCATAACCAAATAAAATCTTCATAAATGATGAATTAACGATTCATGTGTTTAGATAATGTTATCAAGGCTGAAGATATGAAAGGCATTCAGTTGAGGATCACATTTGGCTGTACTCTTTTAAACCTTGTGATGTCGTCTTTATCTTGAAATGCTTGAGGCAGTCGACAATAATTTGTAAATTATGATTCGTTGATTACTTCCCCAAAGTGAATCAAAAATAGCTGCAGAGCACCTCTCCATAGGAAGGGGCACTTTTGCATTGAAAGTATTTAATTGACCCTCCTGTTGTACCACCACAGAACTACTGTGTAAAGATCATTTTCCATATCCATATGGAATATGGACTGTACTGAGTATTTCCAAGGATGTTATCTTTATTTACTCAAATGCTGCGACTAACACGGCTGTTTTAAATAATATCCCACTTCCCCCGTGTTTCCTTCTTTGAGGTCGTTTGTCTGTGTGCTATCCTTTTAAATGGCAATCATCAAGCAGGAAGCAGCACGTCACATTTTTAAAGTCTTTGGTATGACTCGGTGGGGGGGTTTGAATCACCGACCTCCCAGACTCAGAGTGGATCCTCTCGAACCGAGTTTGTCAAACTGTGGTCCGTGAGCTCCATTCAGGTGGTCCGCATAAAGGTTGCAGAACATTCGAGAATGTCTGTTCTTGGCCTGTACTTGTTATTTTTTTTGCTCTTGCAAAATTAGGTGGTTCTTGACAGAAAAAAAAATAAAATAAAAAATGACATCGAAGAACATCTTGTTGCTCTCAAGAAACAATTTGAAGATTACTTTTCAGTAGAAGCCGAACCAAACAACTGGATACACAATCCTTCCAGGATGGAAATTGGTGAGCTGCCCTCTGGTTTCTCCAATAAGGCATGAGAGTGCTTGTTGGAGATTTCTTGTGACAAACGTTGTCAGAATTTAAAAGACTTCCCTATTTGAGTTTTGGATTCAGGAGCTGGAGATTACCCAGAATTTGCAGACAAAGCAGTGAGTTTTCTGATGCTATTTGCTACGACACACCTGTGTGTGACAGGATTTTCATCACTTACCACCCTCAAGTCTGAATACAGAAGCAGGATGACTCCTGAACCTGACCAAAGGATCAAGCTGACAGACATTACACCCTACTTCCCAGAACTTTGCTCAAAAAAAAAAGAAACAAGCACACCCATCGCACTAAAAAGATAAGACTCAGGTCAGGTATGGGAGCATGCGCTGGAGCAGCGCGTCGCTGCTTCCACTTTCCGTCGGTACTCCAGGTGCCTCCGTCTGGCCATCTCCCAGGCAGATGCCTGGCCTATCCCCATCTCTTTGAGATGCTGATCAACCTGCTGCAACCACGAGGCACGTGGTCGACCCATTGGCCTCCCACTCACGAGGCTCCCTCGCTGAGAGAATCTGGTGAGCAGGATTAGCGTCAGGAGAACGAGCCACATGTAAAGATAAGACTACGATATTAAAAAAATATGGTTTGTGTGCTTTGTTTTGTTGAATAAAGAAAAGTTTATTGAGTGGTCTTCCGAGAACCTCAATTTTCAAGTGGTCTGTGAAAAAAAAAGTTTGAGAACCACTGCTGAAGAACCATAAGACCACCGAAGCTGGCAAGAATGAAAAAGGTCCACTTATTACAACCCAGTGGATTTCCGTAGAAATCTGAACAAAGGATGGAGACATTGGCTAACTAACTCCTGCTCAATAGTTGATTGGAACAACAGGTCAAATAGTGGTTGTAAATGCTTCCAATTAATATTGTAACAGTTATTGCAAAGCAGGGCGATCGAACAGACTTGTTTGTGGAGTTGAATTGATTTGGAAGCAAAACTTATTCGGAAAGATTCAATACCAAGTAAATATATTGAAACATTTCCAATGTTTTCATTTAGAAATGTAGAAACTTCAACTCTTATATTGTGACCACTTGTCTGCCAATCGTGAGTTGTAACCCCGTCGGTGCATCTTTCAGTTGGGTCTGTGCTAGAAATGTGAGACTGGTTGAAACAAAATTAAATCTGTTGAGTTGTTCGGCAATTATTACTTAAAGTAATTGCACAATGACTTGACTACTTTCCTGCCTGCCCTTCAGCATTTTCCCCTCATTGGCAACTTTGGTATTTCTTTTTTTAAATCTCTACCGTTTTCATGATTCTCCAAAGTGTCCCCATCCGAGCTGCGGTTCCTTGACTATGTTGTCTACGGATCATGCTCATGAAAACATTGCTAATTATGTGAATGCTTCGTCCACTACATTTTTTTTTTGTATACAATGTCGAGGCTCGTGTAGGAACTAGAAAATAGCTGGGATAAATAAGTAACAGAACAAAAGGAACACTACAAATAGAGGGGGAAACACAACAGCAGGAATGAAGGACAAAATCGAGGGAGACTTAGCCAAAGAAGGGATGTGGAGGAGAATGATGGGTATGGGAGGATGTGTGCGGCAGACAAGATGTATACAGAAGCAAACTCTCAGGAAAGAAAAACTGGAAACTTTGAAAGAGGTGGCTTAGGATGGGTTAATGGGGGTAGAAAAGACAACGGTTGTGGGTGGGGGTGACCTGAAATGGTGGTGAAGAGCTGTCAGAAAGACCTGGAGAGAAGAATAAGATAGAGAAGAATGTAAAAGTAGATTCCGCAGGTGGGGGAGGGGTTAATTCATCACTTACCACCCTCTTGAGGGAAATGGAATGATTGAGCGAAAGTTGATGGATTTTGGAAAGAGATTTGGAAAGATTTGGAAAGAGAGACCACCGACCTGTCTGCAATTTGAAAGTGATAGGCCCAGTGACTTTGCTTCATTTCAGGAGATTTCAATGATCTTAAAGGCCTTTGTTTCCACAACATCACACTGAGCAAGGTGTGAGCGATGGGTGCCAACTCCAAGGTGAGAGCAGTACTCCATCGAGCTGTGGATGAAGGCCTGGTTGGTGGATAGGAGTTCAGGTGTGCCAAGGAAGGACTTTGCATGATGAAGGATGCCCAGTTGGCAACTGGCTTTGGAGGCTAACATAGAAATATGGTTTGCCCAAAAAGATTATGGCTGATAGTAAGGCTCAAAAGATTGGGTGACAAAAAACTTCTTCAAGAGGATTGTTGAGAAAGTAGATGGGAGAGTTCACCAGATGGTCCTTTCAGAGAGATTTGTTAGAGAGAGAGAATGTGAGCTTTGTGAGGCCGAGTACACCCACAACAAAGCTTTATTCCGAGAATACGAAGTCAAATTAATAATTTGGTGAAAAGGTCAAAGGTCAGCGTCACATAACATCATCAATGTTTATGTTTTTTTGTATACATTGTCAAGGCTCGTATGAGAGCGAACACACAACGCACAGCAAGGGAGGCATGAGACAAGAGGGGCGGAGAGGGAAGGACAAAACAGTGGGGAACAGACATTAGATCTGTGGAAGGGAGAGGAATGGGGTGGGGAGCACAGGGAAACAAGATGGACATTACGGGTATTTTCAGGAAGAAAAGTAGGGAATTTGAAGGAGGTGGGATTGGGGTGGATTAACGGGGTTAGAAAAGATCGAAGTCTTGGATTGGGTACAATAAGAAGTGGTGGTGAATGGCTGTTTTGAAGGCCTGGAGGGAAGAATGGGATGAAGAGAGTGTGGGAGTTTATTCCAAAGGTGGGGAAAAAGAGGAATGAAAGAGTCAAGGTGAGCAGTCATTCGTGATTTCGGTAGTTTTAACAGAAGAGGGTTGTTGGCGGACGTTGAGCGCCTTGCGGAAATATGGTGGAGATATTTCGTAGGCAGAGCAGGGGGGGGCGAGACTGGAGAGGAGATGGTGAAAGACAAAAAGACCAACAACCTGCCTGTGGTGAGAGAGTGAGAGGCCCAAAGACTCAGCACGGGAGATACCAATGATCCTAAATGCCTTGGTTTCCACAGCGTGAAGCCGAGAAAAGTGAGAGGCAGGAGCACCAGCCCAGAGGGGAGAGCAGTACTCCATTAGGCTGCGGATGAAAGCTTTGTATGCAGTTAGCAGCTCAGATGGGCCGGGAAAGGACTTTGCATGATGGAGGATTCCCAGTCGGCGAATGGCTTTGGAGGCCAGGTTGGAAATGTGACTTTCCCAAGAAAGATCATGGCAGATAGTGAGACCCAGAAGCTTGAATGAAAGGACTTCTTCCAGAGGATTGTTGAGAAAGTAGATGGTGGGGGGGGGGGGGTTCTAAATGGTCCTTTCAGAGAGACATCGTTTGTGTGAGATTTGTCTGGATTGAAAGACATGTTCCACGTGTTGGATCAGTTTGTGATTTTACCCAGATCTGCAGTGAGTCAAGAAGCTGCGGCTTGCCGGTCTGATGGATGGCAGATGATTCGACAGAGGGTGGAGTCATCAGCAAAGAGATGAAGAGGATTTTCCAGAGAGTCGGAGAGATCATTGATGAAAACCAGAAAAAGAACAGGGGCTAGAATGCTGCCTTGAGGAACTCCAGCCTGGACAGGAAGAGGGGATCAGAGAACTCCATTTTGGGCCACATGTTGGCTGCAACAGGAGAGAAAGTCTGCGAGCCATGAGTGGAGATGGCCTTGGATACCATAGGAAGAGAGCTTGGTGAGCAATGCAGGGTGCCAGACCATGTCAAAAGCACACAATATGTCTTGTGATATGGCTCTGATTTCATGTCTGGCATTGAGTACCTCCATCCATTGTTGGGAGAGCAGAAACAGCATATCCAGGGTAGAGTGACCTGGTCTGAAACTAAATTGATCATCAGAAATTAATCCATTGGAGAAGAGGAAGAATTTAATGTCTGATGCGATGATGGATTCCATAACCTTGCTGATGATTGGGAGAAGCCTGATTGGTCAGTCGTTGCAGGGATCTGTTTTTTTGCACCTTTTTTATGCAGGGCAGTGATGTTTGCAGATTTCCAAGCAGATGGCAGTTGACCTTGAGCACATGACCTGTTAGTCCATGAGCCAGACCAAAATTTGGTACCAAATTGTGGGATAAAACGAGACACCATTTTTTGAGTAGGTTATGACCGCCAGTTTAAGAATCCGCTTGCTTGCCATTTCAAAAGCGTAGCTTTCTTGGGGAAATCCGCTCGGGGGCACTTTGAAGGGACAAAATACTGATTTTTTTTTTTTTTTGCAGATTTTGCAACTAGATGCAATGGACAATCATCCCAAATCAAGTTGGAGGCTATATATGTAATGTAAAAGGTAAAATTTTGACAAATTTTCAATTTTTTAGCTTAAATAAATAGAAATTACAAATTTCAAATGCGATTTTCTAAAAAATTCTATTTTTTCCAGCATAATCAAAACCTGACGGATGTTGACCCATGCTATGAATACTGGTCGTCTGTGAGAGTTGTGAGACATTGTATAGGTGTCGTTGCTGATCATCAAAATCAGTTGGAAATCCAAAATGGCGTTCAAGATGGCCACCAGAACTACATCATTGAGGTATGGATAATCTTCTTTTGTGTTTTGTCTCCAATGAATTTGGGTTGGAAGATGAGTATGGAATTTTTTCGAATTATGTATCCATTTTACTTTTTTCTCAAGACTAAATTTGGCATTATTTTTCAGGTGAACGCAGAGTATGAACAGCATAAAAATGGACCCGACAAGCTCCCAACCTGCAAAGAGGCATAAGCCTGATTGTGGTGTTTGCATTCTTTGTAAAAAGGAAGTTGCAGTAGAAAAATTAACTGGACAAAAAGACTTATCTTCATGGTTAACATTGCTTCATGCTGCAAAAAAAAGTAATTATGAACCTGTTTTGCAGTTTTCCGATTCTATAGAACTAGTACCAGAATATATCAGATACGAAACACCTTGCTGAAATCGTTTTACTAACAAAAAAGACCTTGAGGCTCAACGTGCAGGTCAATGTGGAAGTGTTTTACGCAGTCCACGATAACAGAACCAACTCGAGCTTGAAGACAATCTACGGATGTTTCTGAACGGGTTTACCCCATCAAATGTATATTTTGCGACCGGGAGTCAAAATATGCAAAGGGGCGGTCACGTGAAAAACTCGTTAAATGCCGCGAATTGCGGGTGGATGAAACATTGCGGTCAGTTGTGGTGCGAAATATTACAGTGCCCGGAAGAACAGGAAAAAGTTGCAATATCGACAATAGAATTTTGGCCTTGACATCCAGGGAAATAGTCGCTGCTGAGGCTCACTACCACCATTCCTGTTATAAAGACTACACAAGGATGAGACCTGAAAAACCAACTCAGGAGAGGGACGATGCCGAGGAGGCAGCATACAAGGCTGCAGAGTCAGATGGTTATGAACAATTGTTTGATTATATCCGAACATCGCTTATTGCTAATCCCTCCATTGTGCCCTTATCTCAACTCACCTTAAAACTTGAAGAATACATGCATACCCTCGGTATAGCCATAATCAAGCCATCGACAAAAAAGCACATACGCCGTGTCCTTGAGACAAAGTTCGGGTCTACTCTTCAGTTCATAGTGAACTACAATAACAGGGTACTGGTGACGTCCAATGCCCTTACCAAGGAAACACTTGCCAAGGAAAATTTTGCCATGAAAGAACAGTTGCGGTTACTTTTAGCTGATCCTTCTGATTCCAAGGGGAACATTTCAAGAATTGCTGCGCGTCTCCGGATTCATATCAAAGATGCACAGACCCCGCAGCAATGGCCCATGTATCCACAAGAACTGACACAGGACTCAATTCTGATACCCCAGTCACTTGAACTATTCCTCACCGTCTTGCTAAGTGGGCATTCAGACACCCAAAAATGTAGTTCCTGTAGTTATAGGATTACACACTCCCTTGCTCAGGATATAGTTTATCATGTGAGCACTGGCTGAAACAAGCAACCAAAACACATTCTCTTGCCATGGGCTGCAAAGTCCATTACAGGAAATACAGAAACAATTTGATTGCTAAATCGTCTGGGACATGGTATATCATATACAAAACTTGAAGAATTGTAGACTGCCTTGTGTTTGGAGAAGCTATGGATGGAGGAACACAGTGGCACAGCCTTGCCGTCCGGTATTTTCCCCCATGTCCCAACAGTCCTTGCTTTTGATAATATCGATCGGTTGGAAGAGACCTTAAGCGGAGCTGGAACATCTCATCGCGTAAATGGTATCATTGTGCAGCCGAGAGTGATTGGACCTCTACCTCCTCCAAGACGAGAAAACCTTCCCAGAGAGAGGAAGAGAACTTTGCCACCACAGAACGTTGTCATGCCACCTTACTACAGGAGCCAGAGAAAGAGTCCACCAGCAGTGTCCCGAGGAGAGCCGACAGTTCTTGAAGATAGTGCTTCAGTGTTGGCTCGGGAAAAAAACCTAGTTTGGTCGCTTTTAGCATTGACACGATTGAAGCGAGAATAGGACTTAATGGCAATTCGTTGCTGGGTCTACACGCATTCACAGGGTGCGATTTGGTCAGTGTTCTCAGGTATGGGCAAGATCAAGGGACTGAAGTTGATGCGAGGAAATAAGGAGTTCGTGGATGCACTGTCTAAGCTGGGGAGTGAATGGACATTAAATAGGGATGTTGTTGATACTCTGCAGGCATTTACATGCCAGCTGTATGCGTCCCGAACCCATGATACAGAAGTGAACGCTCTCCGCTTCAATCTATGGCGCGCTAAAAAGGGTGTTGTAGAATCCAGGCAACTACCACTGTGTGCAGACACCCTTAACCAACACATGCTTAGAGCAAATTACCAGGCCGCTGTATGGAGACGATCCCTTGATCCAAAGCCTTATGTGCTTGCTCCAGAAAACCATGGCTGGCGCACAACTGACGATGGTCGATTTGAAATATGTTGGATGACATGACTGCCAGCGCCCCAGGTAGTTTTGGACTTCTTGTTCTGTGAGTGCCGCAAAGCGAGCGAACCTGGTGATTGCGTTTGCTTAGACAATAACCTTCCATGTACGGACGAATGCCGATTAAAGGATTGCAGCAACACGAAGGACAGTGACTTAGTTCTGGACGTTTCTGATAATGATGAAAGTGATGATGAAGATTAAGGACTTCAGTGATTTATACAGTGATGGCAAGGATGTCTGTGATGTACAGTCAGTTACAAGTACAAATTTAATGTCGATATCACGTCAAACTTCTACGGTGTAAAAGTCTGTGTAAACTTCTTCTAAAACATCCTACTCCCCCCACCCCCCCCCCCCCGGCCAGTTAATTTTTGACGCTATCACATGCCTCAAATTTTAACTAACAGGTGTAGTATTAGACCAAACAAAACCTCTCAGTATATTCTGCACAGCAATATTTTAGGAATCGGTCTCTGAAGTTACTGGCTTCAAGAAAACAAAAACTGGAGAAAATTGCGTTTAAAATATGAAATTTCTACTCATTTCAGCTAAAAAATTCGAATAAATTTCCCTTTCTTTACCCTTTTCAGTACAGTTTCAGCTTGACACTGAAGTTAGAACAATTTTACATGGCATCAAGTTAACAAATATGCAAAAAATAATAACAATAATAATAGTAATCGGTATTTTACCCCCCTTGAAGCACCCCCTAGCGGATTTCTCCAAGAAAGCGACGCGTTTGAGCTGGCAAGCAAATAAATTCTCAAACTATAGGTCACGACTTATCCAAAAAGCAGTGTCTCGTTTTATCCTGCAATTTGGTACCAATTCATGAAAATACTGGGCTCAGCTCATGGACTATGTGAGTAGAACAGAGAGAGGGTGAGCCGAGCAGAGGAGCAGGTTTTTAGTACACGTGGGCTGATGCCCTCTGGACCGGTTGCAGAATCCGAGTCGAGGTTTGACAGCAAACTCTCTATTTTGTCAGAAGAAAAGGACACAGAGTCCAGGGACAGTTAGGTGTGACTGGGTGAGGCGGGTACAGAAAAGCGATGGGTTTCGGACACAAGATTTAGATGCAAACTCCGAGTTAAGGCATTCAGCCTTTTCCCGTGCAGTGTCAGCAGTGCAGCCATTTGAGGTAAGGGAGGGGATGGAACGGGAACATACACCAGAAACAGATTTGATTAGACGCCACCAGGATTTGGAGGAGGGAAGGAGGTTTGAGAGTTCAGACTTGAGATTCGAAAGATGTTGTTTTCTGGCTCTCCTGAGGGAAGATACACACTTGTTCCGAGCTTTATGGAAGGAACTGAGATTACCCTCAGTTGGGTTTGCTTTCCATGAGGCAAAGGCAAGAGTTGGGTGAATATACTGGTTCTGGCTCACTTTTCCCCATGTAAATGAATGGGGGATTTTCAGCGATTCATTTTTTTTTTCCCAAAAATAAACCCCCTTTTTATCCCAAGGTATATTTATTTGTCTCCCCTTTTAACCTGGGGATACTTTTTTTTCAAATAATCCATGTAATAAGATAAAGATTTGTTAAAGGTGATTCGAAAGAAATATCTAAAACGTCTAAGCCTCGGGACACTCTTTATCAAATAACCGATGCATATTGTTTAGCTCACTCATTGAACCTATAAAGATTTGTTCATTCTCAAATTCCTTCAATAGTTTAATTTTCTTTGCACAATAATCCCCATCTAAAATATTGAAAAACAAAACATTTGAATCTTTATATTTTTTAAGATACCCCTTTTGTGCCATTACGAAATGATAAACTTCTCTTAATGCTCTTGTTTGACCACCTCCTGAGCCACATATAATTGTGAGATTATAGTAAATTGTTTTTTCATTGTTCAATTGATAACCATCAAAGTTTGCAGTCCATTCAAGGATATTCATTTTTTTTCTTTACATCCTCTAACTTACTACTTTTTAAATTGATTCGCTTATTTGTTTTATTTACCTTTGTTTTAGTTATTTTTTCAATAAGACTTATTTGATATTTTTCACATTCATTATGTTTTCCATTTATATACCAAGACTGAGATTTTCTCCACTCTTTAGTTTGATTAATACTTGGTTTGACCATTTATATATTGCAAAAAAAAACGCGGCGGTAGCCCTTAAAAAACCCTAACCCATCTTCCCATCGTTAAAACACAATCTATTTTATACACTCTATCATACAAAATCCATATGGAACACAATCTATTCCATTATCTAAAATAAATCTCTTATCATCAAAGGCTCCTAATGCCTTTTTATTTACTTCTTCACTATATATGTTATGTTTATAACTTCTTATTGTATTCATTTTCCTATATTATTCTTTCTTATTCATCAAACAATTATAATAATTTCTAAAAGTTATTGATTTCTTTTTTACATATTTCTTTATTCCCTTTAACCTCTTATCAATCTGATCACCATACTTATAAGCATATGCCTTTGCTCTCAATCCAATAAACTCACTCATTACTTTTCCACCCAACTCATCCTTAAACTTACCAATAACCTTTTCATTCTTTTTGGAAAATAACTCACTCTTCTTGCTGAAATTACTTGTATCATATACTCCAATATTTTTCTTCATATCTTTATAAACATCATCAGTTTTTATATCTAGGATAAAACTATCAGTGTCCATATACAACAATGAAACATTTTCACCATACTCTTTCTTTAAGTCATTATACAAATAATCATACATCAATATCTTTGATAAATCAAGAACTGCTGTTCCAATATAAATTGGTTTATCCATTACAATACTTTCCTTTTTCATATGAATTGCAGAAAAGTTCTCTGAAAAAACCTCTTCTCTCTCAAAACTTGGTTTATTTATCAATCTCGAAGCTTCTTTCCAAGATGTTGCGAATCTAATGTTTTGCCTGTTTCTAACATTTTCCATAGTCTTTCCAAATACAGCATTATTCATTAATTTATAAAAGTCCCCTTCAAATTTTACTTTTGTATTTGCTCTCATATCTGTATTGAATTGAATATACTTTTTCACCCAAGGACTTTGTTTAAATTTTAAAACTCTATGAATTTTAGCTACTCTCAATCCTTCTCTCAAAAACTGTTTTAAGCTTCTCTGATGCAAAACATATCCCTCTTTATCATAGAATGTTGTTAATAACTTTTCTGTTTATTTATATAAATAACAGCCTTTAATATTAAAACTTTTATGATAATCACTGAACCATTCTTTCTTTGGGGTTTCTTTCTCACATGCAAAAGGAAGGTCTTTATGATTATTATGAAGATCACTCGGGTACCTCAAATCAACTTCAAAATAATAACCTTCTTCTTCGTCATTCAATTCCTCTTGAGAAGAAATAACAATATTCATCAAAGCCTTTTCATAATCCTTTTCTTCCACCCACTCTAATTTACCATAAGGCAGAGATTGAGACATTGCCCATCCATACAAATTATTAGCATCAAAATACATCAAATAATTACTATCTTTTTCACTATCATAATTTGGAAGATATTTATTATTTGCTTTAGCATATCTTTTTGAACATACTTGTGATATTCCACCTCTCTTGGACTTCTCAATCATCAAAAGCATATCAACATCACTGATTAAATCTATATCTTGTTTTGTCATTTTCAACATTGCACTCCAAGCTAAACCAGGAGCTGTGAAATAGTGGGCAGGATCTAATCCATAACAATTTTTATTATGACAGAGTGATCTAAAAGCTTCAAACACATCAGCTAACAATAAAACATCTGTTTTTAGATATAAATCATGATATTCTCCAAGGTTCTTTATCTTAAATATTTTCCATATTTCTTGTGCGTGTTTATATTCCTTATCACTTATCTCTTCTTCATAAAGGTTATTATAGAAACTTTCTTTTGAAGGAAGTTGTGTTTCTTTAAATCTCATAAATGAATCCATATAATCATAAGGATAAATTCCCTTACTTGTAAGAATTTTTCTTCACATTGAATTTCATTCCTTGTCTGAATTTCCTCTCTCGTAAGAATTCCTTCTTTCATCAGAATTTCATCTTTAATCTGAATTTCCTCTTTAGTTAGAATTTCATTCATTGTTCGAATTTTCTTTATAATTAGAATTTCATCTTCAGTTAGAATTTCTTCATTAATTTCCTCATTAATTAGAGTTTCCTCTTTACTTTGAATTCTCTCTTTAATCTGAATTTCCAATTTAGTGAGAATTTCCTCTTTTGGAAAGAATGAATTAAGATTTGGAAAAGAGTCCATGGAGCTTAGATTTGATGCGAGGTAGGCTAGTGGTGTTCCCATAAACTTGTAAGAATCTAGAAACCTAATACGAGTTAAAGGTTTTGTGAATATCATTTTTGTAAATGAAATATACTTTTGACTTGTGTTTGTTATGGCAGAAATATTCCCTGGTGTTTTTGAAAGTTCATTTATAAATAGATGTGTATCATAGTTGGCGCTGTTGTGAAGAAAGACTGGAATAAAAGAAGGTAATTTATAATTAAGATTACAACAGGAATGAGCGGGACCTCTATATTTACCAGTAAGATGACAATGATCCCTAACTTTAGACTTTAATTTCCCCCTCACAAATATGACAGATATTGTTCTTTCTAAATTCTAATTTTTCTTCTTTGGTTAATTTCATCGGTTCATTTGTTTCTTTCATTAATTTAGTGAGTCTTATACAATCCTTTTCTAATCGTTTTACAAACTCTTGTGAAGCTTTTTTTCCACTATAATGTTCAAGTTTATTATACTTTTCTCCAACAGATGATTTGATATAATAACAGAAACCACAAGGAATATGTTTTTGATATTTATTTGTATATGATTCTTTTGGATTAGGAGAAGCAGTATTTATCTTTTTAAGGATACATTCAAAATAAGCATATATCACAAATGGGTGCATGATGGATTTATTATAATCTTCAAAAGAAATCTTTTCACCAGGTTTAGGCATTGTAATTACAGCTGATTTATGATTACTACAATATTTTGAATGTTGTTCTAATCGTTCTTTTGTATGAAATGAATTAAGACATCGTTTACAAGGATATATTTTGTTTGCTGTTCTGAATACCTGAGAAGAGATTAATCTTCATAAATTATTGATGTATGTGTAATGTGAATTATTTCCAACACTAAAATATAAAAGATCAATGTGTGTTTCTTCATTTTTATAGTTGTTTGAAATTTTTAATATTTGAACTTTGTTTGTATCCGTTAATCCATATACATTAATAGAAAGATTATTCTTTTTCTCAAATTTAGGAATATCTGTTAGTGGCATTGGGAATTTAAAATCTTTAATGTCCAAGGTATTCTCATATTTCATATATTGTTTTACTCTTTCTGAATTACATTTTGGTGGATGAAAGTGAGCAAGAACAGACCAGAGAAAACATTTATTATCATTGTTCTTAATATTAACAACTGCCTTCTTTAGTTTTATTTCTTTTGGAAATTCAATATAAGAAGAAGCTTTAAGAGGGTTTGATTTTAGAATGTGTATATCTAAAAAGATGATTTTTTAAAATATTGAATCCACTTCCGACCACTGTATTATCAACATCCTCCTCTTGTTTTGATAGTTCTTCATAAACCCCACTATTTAAAAATCTTGAAATGATGTTATAAAATGAAGATCTGTTCTCATATAAGGAGTTTGTTCTTCATCTTGTCTTTTCATATTCATTTTCACTCCCATATAAAACTTTAAAGTTTTCATTTCTTTTAATGTCTTTTTAATAACTTTTTCAACATCAGGTTTCACTATTTCAATTGATTCAACTATTGATGATGGACCGGGTTCTCCAAATTGAAAAATCCTTATTTTTATATGCCCTTTAAATGCCCCATCAGTGTTTTCAATACAAGAGTCTCCCTTTACTTTAAACTCATTTTTCTTGTGTTTTTGTGATTGAAGATGTTTATTATAACTTCTCTTCAAAACATCCTTTGAACAGATATCACAATGTTTTCTTTCCAACTCAAGAGGAGATATTTTATGAAATAGATTAAATGTGTGTTTGTTGGTTCGGAGGTGTTTTCTATAATGTTTATATTTGTGATTACAAACATCGCAGTATGTTGTATTCACCATATTTATATTGTTGTGGTTACCAGATTCGCAAACCACCATTCAGGTCCCTTAGGTGAGGTATCTCGGTAAGTACATGTGTAGTTAGGCCCAAACCCGTTGTCTAGTGGGAATACATGTCATTTATACGTGCTGCGACTCTTTAGGATAGCCGTTTTTCTTTTACTGTCTTTATTTTGGACCAATCGCCACCATCACAACCACAACATCAACCACCAACCACAACGCCGCTTCACCACAACCGCCATGACCTTTACCGTCACAACTCGCCACCATCGCATCACCGTCATCTCGCGCCACTCATGGGCACCGATGCTGGACTCGTGTAGGGCGCACGTTGAACAGCGTGTACAAAATCACGGATTTTCTGCTTCAAAAACGGATCGAAAACGACACACGCCCACTTTTTGCCGTCCAATCGGTGAGCGAGGGGCGAATTGGCCCCGCCCCCAGGGCGATCGATATATGCAAATTTGTGGATCAAAAAGCCTTCACGCCCACTTTTTGTCGGGCCAATGGGGAGCGAGTTGAAAGGTCAAAGGGAGGGGGTCAAAGGCGAAGTTACGGGGGGATAAAAGGACGGTGTTCGTCAGTAAAAGTAGTAGTAAGAAGTCGGAACGAGGAAGAAGGGAGTCGTAAAGGTCGGAACGAGGCGAAGGAGAGTCGGAACGGAGGGGACGAGCTGTGGAGAGGCGGCGAGTCGGACGAAGGGTGCTCGCGTCGTGCAAGGAGCTGCGCGCCCGAGGGAGGCCGGCAGCGCGACCTGGCCGAGGTGGAGACGCTCGTCGCACATAATAAAGATCCTCTATACCCCGAGCATCAGCAACCCCCCTCCTGTTTCCCCCCGCGCTGAGATAGTGCGACCAAGGGGGCCCCGTTCCCACCCCCTGCCAGGCACTGTCCACGAGGCCCGCGGGTTGCGGGGCCATCGCCGCTCCGCGTCTCATCACCAGACGGGTAGGCCCGACCTGGTCTCGGCCCCAGGCCTACCTCATTCTTGAGGGTATTTCTTTTCCTTGGTTTTGGGTATGTGTTGTCGGCGCCGTCTGTGAAGTAGAATTGTATAAGTGTTGCCGTGTGCTCGGTAGTCGGAATTAGCTCTGCACTGTGTTTTCACTTTTGTGTTTGCTTTTTGTGTAAATGGAATTGTGTTTTCTTTTTTGTGTGCATTTGGTGGAATTGTATTTGTGTGCTTCCCGTGTGCCGAGAATAAACGTGCTTTATTGTTGAACTGTTCTCCCGCTTCGCTTCGTCTTTTCCCCCATTGAACCCCCATCTTGCTTCACGTGAAGGGTTGGTAGTGGGCTGAGTACGCCCGATAATTAATCGAACCGTCGAGGTCGACGATAACACCGCTCGGTTATTCTGATAGTACGGAACGGGTCGCTTAAGTGGCCCGTGTCCGAAGTCGACCTGCGGCGAGGTGCGATCGCCCGGTCTACCCTCCGCGTGGGTACTTAGGTAGTTCGAATTTGGCGAGCAACCCTATCCCACGCGGGGGCTGATTGGCTCGATCGCGGTGAGACCGAAAGGTCCACCCGTGACTGGTTCCCGGCGTTAGTCCGAGAGGGTCACGACTGGATTGTCCGTCCGGTGGGCGACGTGCCGCGATTCGAGTTACGTGGCCGTCGCACGCCGGCGGGCGCGAAGACCGCAACACTGGTGTCAGGAGTGGGATACAAATTCATCGCCCTCCTCGCGGCACTGGTATCGGAGAACAGGAAAACGGGCTCTCCTGTCTCCGGCTAAATTCACGGGAATCGGTCCAGGGGTGAGAGAAGCGACCCCCGATTCCCTCTAAATTACGAGCGAGCAAATTAACCCTTCACGAGAAGCAAGATGGCGTCTCAAGGCGAGCGGGAGCCGGGGGTATTAGAAATGTATATGTGTAATAATGTAGAGTCCATGGTCCAGGATGGAATCCCCGAGCAGGAAATGTTGATTGTGCAGGAACACGGACTCGCCCAACTAAACCCAGAGCCCGAAATGGGTGCGGCAGCGGCCGCAGTGTATGACACCTCCCCCCCCCTCTCCACCAAAACCCTTGCTGAAACGGCTCAGCTGAGTGCACCCGACGTGGCCCAGCTATGCGCCATGCTGGCGGCAATGACAAATGAAATAAAAAACGAAATGAAAGGCATGAACGAAAAGATGGATGCGAATACACAAAAAATGGATGAAAAGATGGATACAAATACAAATGAAGTGAAAACGACGATGGATGCGAATACACAGCAAATGAGGGAAGAGATGAAAGAGCTGCGGGGTGAGACGCAGAACATGGGCCGATGCCTGCAGGCGGGCATGAAGGCCGTGACCAGGGAGCTGGGAATGGCGACTCCACGTGTGGGAGCAAACGAGCTGGGTGGGGGTGCAACGGCTGACAGGCCCGCGGTGGAGGCGGGTGAAAAAATAATTCGTGGAACGTGTTGGGCGAGGGTCGTGACGATGACCGAAAGGGAAAAATTAAATGGGGAGACCAAAACGTGTGAGACGAGACACGAGGTGACGACAACAGAAATAATAGTTGAGACAAGGGAGGTAAAGGGTGAAGAGTTGGCAGAGACACGGGAGATGGGAACGATAGAGGGAAGACTACACGATGAAGACGGGGTAAGTGACGCGCACGCACACACGGAGGTAGTGGAGGATAATGGGGGTGAGCTCGCGGAGCGTGTAGGGACCCGGTGCGAGCAGCGGGATGGCCTCCTCCAGGAACGAGGGGAGGGAGTATGCCCCCTTGAGGCGAGTCACGACCAGGTGAGTTCGGTCGTGCTTCGCGAGGTTGAGGGGACGAGTGCTGTGGACAGGTGCACTGAGAGCTTGGGGGGTGTAGAGGCCCCGGAGACCCTTGTGGGGACACGAATCCCCAGTATGGTTGTCCCTGTGTGTGTGGTGCAAGGTGTGAGTGCGCCCCCGTGTGTGGAAGCGACCCCGTGTGTGAGTGGTGTGGTGGCGATGGTGCCGGAGTGTGTGCTTCCCAGCACGCCGTGTGTGGATGAGGCACAGCGGTTGAGTGCCCCCGCGTGTATGAGTGAGGGACGTGGTGTGGAAGAGACCGCGTGTGTGAGTGTCGCCGTGTGTATGAGTGAGGTACCGCGGGTGAGTGCCCCCGCGTGTATGAGTGAGGCACGGTGTGTGGATGAGGCACAGCGGTTGAGTGCCCTCGCGTGCGTGGGTGAGGCACCGCGGGTGAGTGCCCCCGCGCGAGTGAATGGAGCACCATGTGTGAGTAGTATGGTTTGTGTGAGTAGTGAGGCACGCGTGAGTGAACGGCCGTGTGCAAGGTCGCTGTGTGCAAGGGAGACCGTGTGTGTGAGAGAGCGGTATGAGAGGGAGATGTCGGTTGGCATGCGGGAGCACGCAGCCGCGTCTCCCGGTGTGAATGTGATGGTGTGGACTGTGTGCGTCGTAACACGCAGGTGTGCGTGGGTGGAATGGAGACGACGACGGCGACAGAGGAGAGAAAGCCGAGTAGCGGCTGTAGTTGTTTCGAGGACCGTACCGGGTTCACCCGGCAGTGAGCACGCGGTTCGTGCTGTGCAACGCACGAGACCGCCACGTGCTCGCTTGCGAGAGTGAAGTCCCGGTCCGGAAACGCACGCGGTGGATTTGCCGATCCCGCGGACGGACAAAGTTTAGGCAGGTAAGTGGATTTGGACCGGACGGGTTCTCCACGCGATCGTGTGTGTAAAGCTCCAACGGGCAAAGCACATGTGTTCGCGTGGGGAACCCCTCGAGACGTGTGGCTTGTGTTTTTTTTTTATGCGCACGGTGACGTCATGGCTGCACGTGGGGTTGGAATTCGGCAGGAGGGGTATCTCTGCCGGATGGTCCCGTCCAAGGAGGGACGAGGAACACGTGCAGCTGCATGACGTCACGGGCAGGTGCAAAGTGCGCGAGCTCTGAGTTGCCGCGCAGGTGCTGCGCATGGAAAAAAAAAAAAAAAGCAAGCCTCACTTTCGAGTGTACAGGATTCCTGGGCAAGGGGTGGAAGACCCCCTTACCTGGGCACAGGATGGAAACTAGTTAGGGGGAAGGGTTAGCTTAGCTAGACCGACTTCATGGGGCAGGGGTAAGTCCTCATGGAGTCTGTGGAATGGATTAGATAGAGGGATAGTAGCGAGATTTAGGTTGGGAAATAAAATGATTTATTTGGAGACAGTGACAGACTTGAGAATGTGTAGAGGGGACGTAGTTTAGCTACGTAGTGTTAAAAGGAACGTGCTACTAGTTTAAGGGACGACGTGGGAGCACGAGTTAGTTAGGGGATGTAGTTAGGAGGATGGCAGAGTTCAGCGGTGTGTGTGTTGAAGAGTTGTTGGTGAGTGAATTGGAAGCGTGTACATGTTGAGTGAGGTGGAAGCATGTGCTTGGTGAGTGAGTGAGGCCAGCGGGTCTGTGTGTGTGGAGTGAATGGGGAATGCATGGTGCGATGAGTGATTGGGGGGAGGAGTGACTCCCGCCCAAGGGACCCCGGGGTCAGAGTAAAGTGAGTTAGCTGGGTTAGTCAAATTGAAAAATGGAGGTCGTTTTGTTGTTGGTGGGAAAGTAGGCTCGAGACCCATTTGGAGGGGTGCAGGAGCCCTGTTGACGGGCTTGGGAGCGTGGCTGCGAAAGGTGAGTATCGCTGAGTGGGTACCCCGGGCACCAGGCTAGTCGGCCGCGGTAGGCCATGGGCCCATGGGGGGCCGGGATAGAGTAGTGGGCACGGGTGCGCCTGCTTGGTGCGGGGGCCCGGGCGCCATTAGCCGCGTGGGCAGTGTAGTGGGCACGGGTGACCCTCGGAAAGGGGCCCGGGAGGCCGGCCTGCCACGTGTGCGTTTCAGGGGAGGTGCCATGGGGGGCACTCCCCGGTGTTAGGGAGCTGGTAGGCTCGGAGGCAGTGTAGTGCCCGGGGGTGCCATAGCGGGAGATTCGGCAGAGGGTCGTGCCTGCCAAAGGGAGCCACGTGTCCCAGCCAGGAGACCGTGTGAGGGCACGGAGAGAAAATTGGGGGGCGAGGCCCGAAATTGTGAGGACACCAACACAGGCGACGGGAATCTGGGTTGTTAGAACCAATAGTTTAAGCGAGAGGCGCTTGTTGAAAGCCCCGGGGTAGTTTAAGAGTTAATGGTTAGGGTAGATTAGGAGATGTACCCCTCCGCACCATCCATCCCCTCGCTGTCGTTGTGTGCCGCTGGACCCACTTTGGTTATAGATCGCCGAACTCTGGGGAGGCCATTCTGAGGCTTCGTTGGGCCTCGGCACAGGACGTTAGCTCTCCCTTATTCCCCTCCGGGAAGGGAACGTAGGGGTTGGGAGTAGGCTAGGTGACAGAATAGGTTAGCCGAACAAGGACGATAAAGGGGGTTAGGGGACGATTTATAGTGGGGGAGTAAAAATAAAAACAACAAAAAAATAAGTTGGGGCTAAATTGGGGTTTGACAAATTAAGGGAGTGGGTATGTACAGTGACAGGCAAAGGCGATAGGTTGGGAGGGAGACAGGTAGGTAGGTCCGAGCCCGCCTTCCAAGTGGCCAGCACCACCGCACTCCCTCCACCAACCTCCATTGAACGGCAAAGGCTGGCCAACTTCATCGGCTGGCCGTGTTTTGCTTCAAGGCGGAGGCCGGCCAACTTCATCGGCAGCTGTGTTCTGCAAGGCCTGTGCCGGCCAGTTCATCTGCTGGCTGTTTTTCTTCAAGGCCTGTGCCGGCCAGTTCATCTGCCGGCTGTGTTTGCCTGCAGCGGCCTTCTTCTGCGGGCTGTGTTTGCCTGCTCACCTTTGCCATGCCATGCCCACTGCCCATGTTCACCAGCCCCGTTCAATTTTTGCTTTGCCCCCCCCTGTTCATTTCCATGTGCGCCAGGATCAGAAAGCAACAGTTTGCAAGCTGCGAGAACTGCCCTGTTGGCGGCTGCAACGCGGGCCTGCGGTGGCGGCCCGTGCACCGTGTTTGTGTTCATGCATCCATTCGTTGTGCTCATTGCGTGTGCCACTTGAGCTGGCACGGAGACTGCGTTTGTGCAGCCCATGCACCGTTGTGGTTCACTGCGTTCAGTTCAAAAGGGAAGGCCTTGGACTGCGTGTGAGCAGCCAGCCACGTTCCCTGTCACCTGCATTGTTTTGAGCCAGAGACTGCATGTGGGCAGCCTGGCTCCCTGCTAACTGCTTTCTTTTGCAGAGTTCAGTGATCCTGGGCCATGGTTTAGTGTAAAATTTGTAAGTTAAGGTTAAGATGTACTGTACATATGAGTGCGCCCCCGGCATGTATGTCTTAGCGCCGGCAATTTTATTTAAGTCGTCCGTGTGAGTGAGTTTGTTTAGGTAGTTACGCAGCCCTCAGGTTATTTATTTTGGGGACACGAATACCATGAATGTCGCACTCAGGGATCCGTAGGTAAAATGTACTAGGGGAAAACTACACATGATGGCACACGAAAATTTGACGACTCGGGACGAGTCTGTAAAAAGGGAAGGGGGTAGTGTTGTGGTTACCAGATTCGCAAACCACCATTCAGGTCCCTTAGGTGAGGTATCTCGGTAAGTACATGTGTAGTTAGGCCCAAACCCGTTGTCTAGTGGGAATACATGTCATTTATACGTGCTGCGACTCTTTAGGATAGCCGTTTTTCTTTTACTGTCTTTATTTTGGACCAATCGCCACCATCACAACCACAACATCAACCACCAACCACAACGCCGCTTCACCACAACCGCCATGACCTTTACCGTCACAACTCGCCACCATCGCATCACCGTCATCTCGCGCCACTCATGGGCACCGATGCTGGACTCGTGTAGGGCGCACGTTGAACAGCGTGTACAAAATCACGGATTTTCTGCTTCAAAAACGGATCGAAAACGACACACGCCCACTTTTTGCCGTCCAATCGGTGAGCGAGGGGCGAATGGCCCCGCCCCAGGGCGATCGATATATGCAAATTTGCAGATCAAAGCCCCTTCACGCCCACTTTTTGTCGGGCCAATGGGGAGCGAGTTGAAAGGTCAAAGGGAGGGGGTCAAAGGCGAAGTTACGGGGGGATAAAAGGACGGTGTTCGTCAGTAAAAGTAGTAGTAAGAAGTCGGAACGAGGAAGAAGGGAGTCGTAAAGGTCGGAACGAGGCGAAGGAGAGTCGGAACGGAGGGGACGAGCTGTGGAGAGGCGGCGAGTCGGACGAAGGGTGCTCGCGTCGTGCAAGGAGCTGCGCGCCCGAGGGAGGCCGGCAGCGCGACCTGGCCGAGGTGGAGACGCTCGTCGCACATAATAAAGATCCTCTATACCCCGAGCATCAGCAACCCCCTCCTGTTTCCCCCGCGCTGAGATAGTGCGACCAAGGGGGCCCCGTTCCCACCCCCCTGCCAGGCACTGTCCACGAGGCCCGCGGGTTGCGGGGCCATCGCCGCTCCGCGTCTCATCACCAGACGGGTAGGCCCGACCTGGTCTCGGCCCCAGGCCTACCTCATTCTTGAGGGTATTTCTTTTCCTTGGTTTTGGGTATGTGTAGTCGGCGCCGTCTGTGAAGTAGAATTGTATAAGTGTTGCCGTGTGCTCGGTAGTCGGAATTAGCTCTGCACTGTGTTTTCACTTTTGTGTTTGCTTTTTGTGTAAATGGAATTGTGTTTTCTTTTTTGTGTGCATTTGGTGGAATTGTATTTGTGTGCTTCCCGTGTGCCGAGAATAAACGTGCTTTATTGTTGAACTGTTCTCCCGCTTCGCTTCGTCTTTTCCCCCATTGAACCCCCATCTTGCTTCACGTGAAGGGTTGGTAGTGGGCTGAGTACGCCCGATAATTAATCGAACCGTCGAGGTCGACGATAACACCGCTCGGTTATTCTGATAGTACGGAACGGGTCGCTTAAGTGGCCCGTGTCCGAAGTCGACCTGCGGCGAGGTGCGATCGCCCGGTCTACCCTCCGCGTGGGTACTTAGGTAGTTCGAATTTGGCGAGCAACCCTATCCCACGCGGGGGCTGATTGGCTCGATCGCGGTGAGACCGAAAGGTCCACCCGTGACTGGTTCCCGGCGTTAGTCCGAGAGGGTCACGACTGGATTGTCCGTCCGGTGGGCGACGTGCCGCGATTCGAGTTACGTGGCCGTCGCACGCCGGCGGGCGCGAAGACCGCAACAATATAATAAATCTTTGCTTAAACTAAAATTTTCTTGATGAAAATTTCGTTTATTTTACAGGTGAATCTGTGCTTAAAACCATTTTATCCTCCAACTTTTTCACTTAATAAATACAATGTTTCAAGACACAAAAGAAAAGTTTCAATCAATCTCTTCATTTGTTAAAGATACTGAGAAATATGTCAAGGATGTAATATTGAACAAAGATAAATATAACAACTATTGGATAAAAACAATTATGGTGAATAAAATGAGTTCTTCAATTTCTTTCAGTGGAAGGGCTTTTAGTATACCTGGTAGAAAATCAATTAAAGTGTCTCGAACAAAAGTTTCTCCTCTCCTTCTGGTAATATATTTAAAACTAGAAAAAGCAATGAAATAAGCAAAAGTATCAAAAAACAAAAACCTTATGGATGAAGCTTTAGAAAGAAAAGATAAGACCATCTGTAATATGCAAGGAGAAATTTGTATTTTTTTCAACAACCCTAAAGATGTAAATCCTGATGAAATAAAGGATGTTAATATATCAGGTGAAATGACATTTCGTTCAATAGTAGTTAACGATCATTTTAAAATTACCTTTAATATAAAAAATGTTGTCGTTGAATCTGGTAATGAAAAAAAGTATATTGATATCGATGGTAATATTATTAAATATGAGTCAATATACAACTGAAAGTATAGATGAATTTCAGTTTAAGTAAAGTTTTACTTTAAAAATATGCTCGACTTTCCTGATTCTCCATATGACAAATTTGAGAATTGTCCTGCGTGTGAAAGACGGGGATTAAACACAGAGTCAAAAGCCTATAAACAATGTATATTCTGTGATTATCTTCTAATTAATGATAATAAAAAATATAAAAAGGAAAATAATTCTTTTAGATTTACACCAAAAATGAATTACTTTACAAGATTGATTAGAGAAATGAATGTAAAGTATGAGGGTGATAACACACCTTTCCTTACAAGGGAAGAAACTGAATGTATAAGAGAAATGTTCAAAGGATTGTTGTTATATATTATTCATGGATGTAATTTTCAGGGAAATATCAACACAAGATATTGTATAAATAAAATAATGGATTATCTTGAAATTAAACCTGAACTTAGGATAAAATATAGAGTTTCTAAAAAAGCCAATAATAAATTAAATAACCTGTCTTCCAAATATAAAAATGAATGATTTTTTACCCATTTGGGAAAATAAGATAAAATTTAACAACCATAAAAATCTCCCAAAGTCATTAATATGTCTCATAGTTGGTTCAAGTGGATGTGGAAAAACCTGCTTACTTTTAAAGATGCTCCTCACTCCCAACTTTTTAGATTATGATAATTTAATAATTTTCACAAAGTCGAGTTTTCAACCAGAGTATCAACTACTCTCACAAGGTTTTAATGCTGGTCCTCAAAAAGAAGATATAATCGGTTTATTTAAACGTCAAAAAAACCTAAATGATTATAACATTGAAGATATAATTCAACTATTTTGTGATACACAGAGATGTAAAAAGAAATCAAATCCTATAACTTGTATTCTTAGTGATATACCGTCTCCCCAAGATTTGGATAAATCAAAAAAGAACCTCGTTATCTTTTATGATTGTGTTCATGAGAGAAACCAAACGGTAATGGACAGCTACTACACAAGAGGGAGACATTCTTCTTGTAATTGTATTTATCTTAGTCAATCGTACTTTCAACTTCCTCGTCGTTCCATCAGAAACAATGCTAATACTTTTATTTTATTCAAGTTAAATTCAATAGATATCAATAATTTTTGGAGAGATAATTGTTCTACATTATGTAGTAAAAAGAAATTTGAGGATTACATGAAGCACACGACTGAAAAATATAAATATATTGTTGTGAAACAAGATGAGATATTAAGGGATATATTTTTTTGTTTTATAAACAATTACATATATAAATGACAACTATTATTGTAAATCTTGTGGGTAAATCTGCTTCTGGAAAAAACTTTCATAAATCAAGGTTCTTGTGTAGTACAAATGAGAATATTGTAAATTTACTTAAAAAAACACCCCGTGATACGCATTGTATCAACAACAACGAGAGCAATAACACCTGGAGAAGTAAAAGGTGAAGATTATCACTATATTTCAGTGGAGGAACATATGCGATTGAGGAATGAAGGTCAAATATTTGAGGAGGTTTCTCTTGGTAAAACAAAATATTCACATTGTAAGAGTGAGTTAAGGAAACTAAAATCTGGTGGTCTTGGGATATTAGAAACTAATCCAGAAGGAACGAGACAAATTATTAAACATCTGAGCGGAGTGAAGATTTTATCATTCGGTTTTGATGTTGATGAAGAAACTCAATGCAAATGTATGAAAAGCAGAGATGCAAGTATTAGTGAAGAAGAAATTACAACTCGCATTAATGTTAATAAAGAATTTTATGAAATATTTAAAGAAAAGGATTTATTTGAACACATCTACTTGAATGATGAAGAAAAGGAAAATTTCCCTGTTGATCTTTACAATTCATTAAATGATATTTTACAATAAATAAATGGATGCAAAAGAAAGAGCAAGAAGATTTAAGGAACATCAAGAGTTGGTTTCAAAAGTTGTAAAACAGCAGGAAGACATAAAGAAGAAACGCAGACAGAAACTAACGGGCGAAGAAGCATTTGAAAGAAAACAAGAGAACTTTTTTAAACCACTTTTAAAAACTTCCCAAGAAAAAATGAAAGATGTTTCCACAGTTCCCACAGTAGAATATACTCCTAAAAAACTTCAAATGTTAAAAGATTTTGATCAAATGACGGAGGAAGAATTAGAGCATTTAGGAGAATTAAAGGTATATGATGATGAAGGTTTATTTCAACAACTGGAAGAGATTAATCAACCCCCTGATTATATTGTGAATGCTCTTCAAAACAATGAATATTCAGCGGATTCAAAAACCAAAGCAGGACTCATTCCAACAGAACAACCAGCAATATTTCATCTTGTTCAAGAAAAGGTATTGATATTTAATGATGAATTAAGGTTCTTAGGTTCTGCTCAACCCCCTGTTAAACTAACTCCGAGATTAATGTTTCTTCTCACAAAAGATGGAAGACAAGGTTCAACTGTGAGGGATGAATCAAAGTATATTGATAAACCATTGAATATGGAAAATAATGATGATAGAGTATATATTGATCTGCTGAACACTCTAAATTATAGGGTTATTCTTTCTGGTAAAAGTAGGAAGAATGAGAAGGAGAAACACATTATTCAGGCTTTAAGTATCCTTGGTTCAGGTGTTAGTTTTCTTCCAAATGACCCATCGCAATTAGTTAAGACTGTTATTGTTGTTAGGTAGTAAGAAGGCTGGAAATAACAATTGTTTTAATGAAGCATCAGCCATTTTAGACCAGTTGATGAACATGAAAATAATTAATAAATCTCAATATGAAGACATTTTATCTCATATTAAATAAGATGAGAAGCACAATCCTGAGTTTTAATTTCACAACAAGCGACCACACATCTTCATTCCCATACCCACTACAACTTGACCCAACAAAAGAATATGAGGCATCTTTATTGTCCATGGAAACTTATAATACCTTATTAAATATAACTGATAAAAATGACAAGTTTAGTTATAATCCCGGAAGTGGATACAAAACGATAACAGTCTCACCTGGAGCATATGAGATTTCTCAAATATCTTCCGAAATTGCTCGTCTTATGAAAGAACAGGGTGTTGAACCAAAAAATATTGTTATAGACATTCAAAAACATACTTCAAAATCAACGATTAAAGTTAAAAATAACTACAAGGTTGATTTCACAATTGATAATTCATTTAGAGAGTTATTGGGTTTCTCCTCAAAAAAGATTGAAACTAATGGGACGTTTTACAGTGATAATGTCATTCAAATATCCTCAGGAATAAATTCGGTGTTAATTCACTGTGATTTGATTGATGGTGCTTATAATGATGGAAAAAAAACAAATGCAATATTTTCATTCAGCGCATATTCAACCCCAATTGGTTATAAATTCAATATGGAATCCAAAAATTTGGTTTATCTCCCTGTGTCAGGAAAAACCATACACAGAGTAAATTTTAGGATAACCGACCAAGATAATCGTATGATTTCTTTTAATGGAGAAGTTATATCCATCAGAATTCACCTACGTGAAGTTTTCCAATAAATAAATACGATGGTTATTGTGAGGAAACACGAGTTGGGAAAATATAAAATAATTACAGGGGATGGGATGTTCCTTTCCCCATACTACAAGGGTGAAGGTATGTATCTTGGTAGAGGATACTATAAACCTAAGAGACAAAGGGGTGTTGGACATCAATTTAGAGGAGATGGGATAATTGATACTCTCATGGGTATTGGTTCAACTATTCTAAAACATAAAGATCTAATTGGTTCAACTGCTTCTGCTGTGGGAAATGTAGCAGGTGTTGTAAAGAGCATAAAAGATGCCCAGAAGGAATCTCATAAATTACAAGCAATAAAAGAAATTAAGAAAGGCAAAACTCAGTTGTCCCCCCAAGAACGACAGAAAATAATTCCAATACTTGGATCAGGGTTTCAAAAGTTTTAACATCTTTTTTTCCTAAATAAATACAAGTATGGAAGCAATTGATAGTATCTATGATTTGGATGATACTATTATTATCTCAAACTCCACTAAAATAGAAGATTACTTCAAGGTAAATGCAATAACTGGAACAGACTGGAATACGAATGGTACAAAAAGTTTTGAAATAAATAATCAACAAACCTATTTGAATCTATCCGAAAGTTTCTTGTTGTGTAAATTTAAATTCACTAAGGCTGCGACTAACACAAACGCTACACTTGTAAATGATTTCTTATGGAAAATGTTTGATAGTGTGCGTTTGTATATTGGAACACAAGAAGTTGAAGCAGTTGATTATGTCTCTGCTGTATCTGAAATGATGAAATTTACACTCTATACATTCAGTGATAGAATGGGAAAGGGGTCTGTCGAAGGTTTTATTCCTGATATGTCAATGGGAACAAACACAGACCCTGGATATACTCAAAGGAAAGGAGCGTATAATGATGATACAAAAGCAGAAAATAGTTTTACTGTGGCAGTTCCTCTTAAAGGTATATTTGGATTTTGTGATCATGATAAAGTTCTGTATGGTCTTAAAATTAGATTTCAACTACAAAGGAATGATAATGAAAATAGATTGCTTTTTGGTGTTGGTACTGCTTTTGGTGATCAGAATAAATTTGTAATTGAGAAGATGAGTTGGCATATCAGTGAATATACTCCTAATCTTAAAACAGAAGAGATGTTGAATCGAAGACTTAACTCAAAGAAACCACTCAGTGTATCATACCTCAAAAGAAGATGTCAACACGTTAAACTCAACCAAATTACTTACACGTGGAATTTGGGTGTTCTGGAAGGAAAGCCACGATATCTGTGGATCATTTTTAAAAAGCCAGATGGTGATACTGCGACTGATAAGAATAATGCATTGAGTGATAATGCTAAGGTGAAACAACTTCGCGTTTCTCTAGACGGAACATTTTATCCACGAGATAGATTGGAAATTAATTGGGAAAAAAATGATTTTGCTGAAGCATACAAGTCTTACCAAAAGGTGTGTGAAAGTAATGGAAATAAAGAACCTATTTTGGATATGACAGCATTTAAAAGTTTGTATACAATCTATGCGTTTGACCTGAGCGCTCAAAAGGAAACTATAAAGTCTAATCGAGTGGATACTTCCCTATACATTGAAAGAGGAGAGAGTGAAGAAGTTGATACATATTGTTTGCTTTTGGAAGAAACAGAATTACAGATTAATACAGATAATGGTGTGATGATTAGTCTCACATAATTTTTTGTTAAATAAATGAGTGGCAAAGTACCAACTGGGGTATATGTTAATCAAATCAATCTTCATAAACTATCATCTTGTGTTCAAAATCAAAAGCCTTGTACGATTAACGTGAATACAATTCAGAGAAAAGGAGCAGTAAGAATTGATGTTTTGCTCACAAGAGAACAGGTTAAAATCTTGAATGACACTGGCTCACTTAAAATTAAAATGACAAAACCAATGTTGAAAAAATATTCAATAAGAGAGACGAGTGGAGGATTTCTCCCATTTCTAATTCCTTTGGAGCATTTGGAGGTTGGAGCATTGACGGGTGGTATTTCAACAGTGGTGAAAACTGCCAACGAAAGGAAGGCTCAACTCCAGGCTCAAAAAGAATTGGAAAGACCTAACAAAGAGTTGGAGAAACAAATTAGTGGAAGTGGTGTAATTGTAGATTTTGCTGAAAAACTTGAAGGTCTGCCTGATAAAGCGAGATTGTTAGTTGGAGATATGCTTTCTTCTATAGCACAAGCAGGTGTAAAATTAACGAAAAGAGGTAATGGATTATATATTTCTAATAAATAAATGAGCATTGATGAGTGGTTTAAAGAATTTGGAAAGAATACAACATCAAATTTACAACTTGTCAAATATTGTAAGAAATTAAAAAATTCATAATGTGGTTATTTGTATGAGAGATGAATTAGCAAATGTGCCGAAACATACAAAGAATATTATTATGAACTTAGAAGATAATAATGGCAACGGTTCTCATTGGGTTTGTATTTTTAATAGTCAAGACAAATATTATTTTGATAGTTTTGGTCTTCCACCACCTGTTGAAGTCATAAAATTCTTACAGAATGGTGTTTATCAAACATTTCAAGTCCAAGAATTAAATTCCAAGTGTTGTGGTCAATTATGTCTATATGTGTTATTTCAACTCAACAAAAATAAAAATGTTTATGATATTATTTTTAATCTAATATAAATGACTTATGTTAGCAAAGATGGTTCTATCTTTGGTGTATCTCAAGAACTGGATATTGATTTATCAAATTATTACACAAAGGCACAGGCTGAACGACATAAATATAATATAACCAAAAATATTAACATGAAAAATGCTTATAAATTAAAAAATTATCCAAGCCCGACTGACGCGAATGACTTGGTGAGATTAAGCGATTTATCACAATATATATCCTTAAATAAAACGGCCGTGTATTCCAAAGATACAGAAGTGTTGATATTATCTCCAGGTCATACAGAATTCACAGTTCGAGTTAAAATAAATTTTTATAAAGAAGGGCATATCGTTTGTATGAGAATAGAACAATGGGGGTATGATATGAATGATTTAGGGTATAATTGGTCATTTAAAATTGACCTCGAAGACCTGGAACAATTAAATCAGTCTCGTAAGGAAGAATATTATCCACTTGGTATCGAGAATGAGTTTTGTGGGGCCACGATTAGTAAACAACAAATAAAAGAATTTAATAAGGGTAAATATAATAATGGTTTTGCCCTTGTTTATATCATGAAAACAGAAAAAACAGGATTATATATAATAAGTAAGGAAATACAAAATGATTTAACTATGGGAAGATGGGGAGGTGTTTCGTGCCATAATATTATTCTAACATATATTTCTAATACATAAATGACAGCAAGAAGGCTTCAAGAAAATTATCATTTCTGTGTCCAAGCATACCTTCAAGAAAAGGGTATTCGGTATTTTAATAAATATGTTCTACAACATAAGAATGAGGTATTTTCAATAAAAGATTGGCATTATGCTGATGTTGATAAACCGACAACTTTAGATTTAATGAAAATGTTAAATAATGAAAAAATTATAAAGTTAAGAAAAGGTAAGGCTCTTTTAGAAATTCAAAAGAAATTTTATTGGTTTCCTGTTGTAAAAAAAATTATTTTGGATACAGGAATAACAAGAAATCCTGATGAATATATGTATGATATTCTATGGGGTGTAAGCGATTCAAGGATAATAAGGGATGAGGAAGGAGTTCAAGAAGAGAGGGAAGAGGAGGAAAAGGAGAAGAGAGAGGAGGAGAGGGAGAAGAAAGAGAAGGAGGAAAAAGAGAAGAGAGAGAAGGAGGAGAGGGAGAAGAAAGAGAAGGAGGAAAAAGAGAAGAGAGAGAAGGAGGAGAGAGAGGAAAGAGCGAGACAAAATAAATATGAAAATATGGAAACCAGTGAGATTAAAAAAAGATTGGTGGTATTACAGAAAATAACTCAACCCACCGAGGAGGAAAACAAAGAATTGACAAGTCTATTTGCAATACTTTCGACAAGAATATTGACATCGACAAGCTATTCATTTTAATTCAAGTTTTTCATTTTTATTTTTTTTCTTAAATAAATGGAGGAGAGAGTGAAGGCATTTCTAAGGATTCTTTATGTTTTAAAAATTAAGATTCAAATGTGCATGTTGGAAACTACAAAGGTTTTTGCACTCTGCAGGAATTTTTCACATAAATAAATGAGTTATTGTCTCAAATGTAAAAAGAAAACTAATACTAAAAATATTTCATATATTAAAAGTAAAAATAACAGGGTTATACAAAAAGGTATATGTTCGGTGTGTGGTTCAAAAAAAAAATCAATTTATCTCCAAACACAAACGAGGAGGAGATATACAAAAGTTTTTATCAGGAAGTAAATTTACAACTACTGGAATACCAGGGGAATTACATCTTCCAGGGTATTCTTTCTGTGGTCCAGGCACAAACTTGGATAAAAGATTAGATGAGGCAGACAATCCTAAATCCTGGAGTGAACCCATCAATAGAGTTGATGAAGTGTGCATGAGACACGATATTGATTATGGGAATACCACAACGTTGGAAGAAAAGCATGAAGCCGATAGAGAAATGTTGTATAATTTGTCTCTGATACAAAATCCAACCTTGAGAGAAAAAGTTGATCGGTTCATTGTGAAGAAGATGATCAGTGCTAAATTGAAACTTGGACTTGGAAATTCAAAAACTTATAGGCTCTAATGATGTCATTAAGACTGAAGAGCAATTAGCTGATGAATTACATAAACCAATATTCACAAAGTTTCAGAGAAGGAAAGTTTATTCCAAGGAAGTAGATTATATCTGGTCTGCTGATTTGATTGAACTCAATAATGATAAGGGGTACAAGTATGCTTTAACCATTATTGATTTGAGGAGTAGATAC
>NC_140964.1:125085605-125143105 GCF_056783735.1 Eptatretus burgeri | reverse complement strand
TGGAGCAAAGAACGGGGCGGAGCACCAGGGCGGAGCTTCGGGATATAAAATGTCGGACACGGGCGGAGCGGTCCTCTTCTCTTCGTGGTGGCCGCTGGCCTGGTCTGCTGTGGTGCGGTTCCAAGACCCCGCTGGCGGGAAGAAGCGTCCGCCATTCCCCCCTCCCGACCTCGGGCATCCACGTTTCCCCCCCCCCTCTATCCGTGCTGGGATAGCGCCGAAAACTCCGTCCGTGGCGTCGAGCGGCCAACACGTGCCGGCGCGAGGCACGCCGGAGAGGCCTCACCTACCACGCTAGGGCACAGAGTCGCGGCCAGGCGGGACCACGTCGACGGACGTCGGAGAGGGACTCAACGGCCCAAAAGGGAAGTCACCTTTTACTTTTCGGGGTTTTGTATGCATCCTGTGGCGCCGTGTCTTGTAAAGTAAAACTGTATAAGTGTTGCCGTGTGTTCGCGTATTCGGTCGTAGCTCTGCATTGTTGTTTTTTGTTTTAAATTGATATATGTGCATTCTGACTGTTTGATTGTATATGTGTGCTCTCCGTGTGTCGTGTAAATAAATGTGGATTATGTTGAATTGTTCCCCGTTTCGCTGCGTCCTTTCCTTCGTTTGAATATCCATCTTGCTTCACGTAAAGGGTTCGCAGTGGGCTTAATACGCCCGATAATTAATCGGAACCGTCGAGGCTGACGATAACACCGCTCGGTTATCCCGATAGCACGAAACGGACCGCTTAAGCGGTTCGTGTCCGGAGTCGGCCTGCGGTGAGGTACGGTCGCCCGATCTACCATCCGCGTGGGTACTTAGGTAGGTCGAGTTTGGCGAACAACCCTATCCTACGCGGGTGGCCGATTGGCACGATTGTGGTGAGGTCGAAAGGCCCACCCGTGACTGCCTCCGGGCGATAGTTCCCGGAGGGTCACGAAAGAATTGTCCATCCGGTGGGCGAGGTGGCCGCCATTCGAGTCGAGCGGCCGATCGCACGCCGGCGGGCGTGAATTCGCAACAATATGTTCAATTTTCATTTATGCAGGGTTTGCAGATTGGATCACTGAAGCCTGTTACCTTTGAGGTCAAAAGGTCACGATCACCTAAATTTGTCAATTTTTATCTTGCCAAAACGAAGTTTTTGCAAGATATGTTAGTCAGCTTGTATGTTTTTTATTTTTTATTTATTATTTTTTTGTTTGTTTGTAATCACGTATAAAAAATTCTGCAGAGCACAGTTATCATTGGAATTTTTTTTAACTTCTCATATCAGAGGCCTATAGAGGTCCCTTTCAGCGCACAAAATTTTGAAGGTCAAGGTCAAAGGTCAAGGTCACTTTGTCGCAAATCAGGGGAGTCGACGAAACCCTTATTTTTTGAGTAATTTTGATCGGATCGTCTTCAAACTTCATGGGAATATAGTTCATGGTCTGGCGCTCAGCTGATTAATTTTTGGTGGCGATTGGCCTTGACCTTCATATGGTTTTTTTTTGTCTGTAATCACGTATAAATCACTCTGAAGAGCACAGTTATCATTGGAAATTTTTGTAACTTCGCATATCAGAGACCTATAGAGGTCCCTTTCAGCGCATAAAATTTTGAAGGTCAATGTCAAAGGTCAAGGTCACTTTGTCGCAAATCAGGGGAATCGACGAAACCCTTATTTTTTGAGTAATTTTAATCGGATCATCTTCAAACTTCATGGGAATCTAGTTCATGGTCTGGCGCTCAGCTGATTAATTTTTGGTGGCGATTGGCCTTGACCTTCATGGTTAGCACCTCAGGTCAAACATATTTGACCCCAAGGTCAAATTTTCAAGTTTTAGGAACCATATCGTGTCGTACCTCAAATTGAACATCTCGATGAGTGCTTTCTAGATATGTCAAGCTTGAGACATTATGATGTCATTTGGTGACGTTATGAGGCAAACGCATATTTTTAATGGTTACTCCAGAACGATTCTCATCGGAATCTCTCGTAGGCAGATATTCCTCAATGAGTCGCTCCTGGTGGATAGCAGCTCTGTTCACCTCAGTGTGACCTTAAAGAAGTCACACGTGGTCACCTTTTGGCAAGATACGGGTCACCCTTCGGGTGACATTGGTTTATTTTTGTATTTTTACCTCTGCCACTGAAGGTGAAGGAGGTTGTTTTCACCCCTTTCTGTCTGTTTGTTACTTGCAAAATGGAAGGGTTTTTCAAGTATATTGGTTCATTGATTTTGTTATTCTGCCTCTGTCTGTCTGTTTGTCTGTCTATCTGTCTGTTTATTGCCTACCGGTCCCAATTTTAAACCGACCTTCACGAAACTTCACCACATGGTAGAGTTTGTCATTTGGAAGAAGCCTATTGTTTTTGAGGTCAAATGGTCAACATAGGCCAAAGGTAAACAACTTTGGTGAGATTTATAAAATCCTCAATTTTCATCCAATTGACGTAAAATTTGAAGAGGATTTATATTTCAATGAAAGTATCAAATGGACTATTCCAATCAAGCAAGCAGTCATAGACTGGTACTTATGAAATCGGCAACTTGACCTCTGACCTTGTCTAATAAAAGCTGTCTCTGGAGAAGGTAGCGACGCACACCAGAAGTTTCTACAATGATTCTGTACCAAACCATCAAAAATCGAATGTTTGACCTCACTGTGACCTTGACCTTTGACCGATTTTGACCAAAATCTAATCAGCGCTAGCCATCACCCTCCTGAATCACGTGGTGTAATTTGACATTGGTAGCTTCTTCCGTTCTCGAGTATCGTGCCTACAAACAAACAAACACACACACACACACAAACAGATGACGGAAGTCATCAATATACTTACGAAATCTTATGATTTCGCAAGTAAAAATGTGGCGAAATGACCCCGAGCACTAAACCTAAACTCGCCATTGTGGATCATCAGATCATTAATTATAATCATGGATGATGTATCCACTGAAACTTTGAATTACCTGGTGAAATATTTCAGGACTGTACTGCGCTTTGCTGTTGGACACAATCCCGAAGATGTTGCCTTTCTCTATGGAGTCATAACTAAACACTGAGTCGCAGGGATAAATACAGAACCAGTGGCGAAAAGTATCGCAGCTCGGAATAATTGCTGAGTGAAAGCAAAAGACGTGTGATTGCCGATTGTTCAGTGATATCTCGCACGCTGTTCATGTGACATAATGGTAAGAGTGGAGGGGAGGGGTGAGGTTCATGTGCTCCTGGTGAACCCCCCCCCCCATGGATCCACCATTGTGTGTGTGTGTCTGTGTGTGGTTTATTCTTGTCCACCATCTCCCCTTCTGTCTTTCTTTCTTTTTATTTGTCTATGGAGGCACGAATCTTGTAAATCGTTTTTTAAGGTTCACTTGGCTGCACCTGGATTGGTTTAAGGGTAGAGGAGTAGCAGCCGAAAACTGAATCCTATCAAGGTTCCTCCTGATGACTCCATATTTGTCTATTTGGGTTCTTCCTGATATTCCAGTGCTGTATTTGGTCAGTTATTGGAATACATTGCAGTAGATATAGGTGTGGACAAACACACCCTCAGGAACAGGTGAGGATAACCTGGACGTAATCCACATTCAAGATATAAAATCAACTTTCCATTAAATATTAAATGCTAAAATGTGAGGGTTAAATGAGATAACTTTGCTGAAACGTAGTTAAGATAGCCCAGGCATGGCGAATGAGTCCGTCGGCCTTACAATGCACTTCAGAGCATGGATTCTGAGGTGTGTTGCAAGGCCTGTGAGATTTACTGCTAATGTTATCTTAAATCCATTTTCTGTGGCTACAAATGCTGCACAGAATTTGTGAACTTATCAATCGTTATTGCTAAATTGGAGAACTTTGTTCCAATTTTGTTCTTGACAATAATTGAACAAAACCTGCAGTGTCATTGGGGTATTGAGGTTATGCTCGATCTGAGAATAAATTATCTCTATTAAAGTAGACACACACCACATAGATGATACAACACCACCTAACATAACAAGGAGTCCTCAAGGCAGAGCAGAAGGAATGTAATAGAGGATGCTATAGACCTGGGGTAGCCAACAAGGTGCCCGCGGGCACTTGGTCGCTCTCAGGGACCACGCGAGTAGCCCGCAGGGCATGTTCTAAAAATAGCACTAGTCACCATGGAGCTCCATCTAAAATTTGTATTTAATTGTGTTGCTGTTCTTTTTGAATCAATAACACTTGCATTATTTTTTATTTTAAAATGACAATGTTGAAGAAATAATTTTAAAAAACAAAAATGTTTTATGTATATGTGAAATCTGACCCAGTCTGGGTTCAGAGTTCATTTTCCCGCGAAGTCAAATCTCCATTTCTCTTTTCGCTAAGACAAGCTCGGAGCAGCTATTATGGGGCACAATTAACAGCTATTATGGACCAAGTGTCCGCTATTATGGGGCGCAAGGTGTGGTTTTTACCCTAAACATGGCAGAAAAGTGAAAGAAAACTTGCTATTTTCACAATGATTGGGAGGAAGAATTCTTTTTTCCAACAGTGAAATAAAAGTGCATACGTCTCATTTGTGGGGCGACTGTGGCGACGGCAAAGCGGCACAATGTGGAGAGACACTTCGGTAGGTGTCACAAAAGCTACCATACTAACTACCCACCTGGCAGCGCACTACAGGCCGAAAAAGCCTGTGAGTTAAAGGCAACTTTGGGCAAGCAGCAGTCTTTTTTCACCAGGCCGGTGAAAAAGTCACAAAAATTTTTTTTTAATGAAGAACAAGAAAGCCTTTTCAAACGGAGAGGTCTTGAAAGGTGAAATGATGGTTATTGGAAATACTGTGTTCAAAGACGAGAAGAATGGTTCCGATGTCATCTCCACTCTCTCCGATGTCCAACTGGGTGCAAGTACGATGGTTAGAAGAGTGTCAGATATGTCCGGGAACTTGACAGAGCAGCTGGACCGGGATCTGGCTAAGTGCCGGTGGTTTAGCATCCAGTGCGACGAGTCCGTGGACAGAAGCAGTACACCGCAGTTGATGATGTTTATCCGAATGGTGTTTGATGATTTCTCCACAAAAGAAGAACTCCTGACACTACTGTCCCTGAAGACAACAACGAGGGGAGTTGACATTTACATCGTGGTGAAGAGTTTCTTCGTGGAGAAAAAGGTACCATTAGAAAAGCTGGTGTCGGTGACTACAGACGGGGCTCCCACCATGACGGGCCGACATACAGGCTTCATAGCATAATGCAAAGGTGACACAGACTTCCCAAAATTTCTACATTACCACTGCACCATTCGCCAGCAGGCATTATGTGCAAAAGTGACCGGCTTTGATCATGTGATGACCCCTGTCGTGAAGATCATAAATGGCATCTGCTCCAAAGCCAAACAACACAGGACATTCAAAGTCCTGTTGGAGAAGCTGTCAGCAGAATATGGTGACCTGCTATTACACACAGAAATCCGATGGCTCAGCAGGGGAAGAGTTTTGCAGCGTTTTTTGTCACTTTTGGGTGAAATCAAAGTGTTCTTGCAATCCAAAGGGGAAGACGCCTCGCTGCTCGAGGACACTGAGTGGATACTTGACCTTGCATTTTTAACAGACATCACTGGGAAACTGAACCATTTGAACTGTCAACTGCAAGGCAAAGGCAAGACTGTTGCTGACATGGTAAGCGCTGTAAATGCATTTACAGCTATGATGAGCATTTTCTCTGTGCATTTACAGAAAAAGAAAATGTTGCACTTTCCCTCTGTGCAGTCAGTGCTGCAGGACAATGCTTCTGCATCTGGGGCTTTCGACAAAGCTGCAGAAAAGTACTCTCAAGTCAAAAACAGACTTGGGCAAGAGTTTGAGAACAGGTTTTGTGACTGATCAAATTGAGCCATGTGTGTCATTCATTTCAAATCCTTTCATGCAAGTGGACATCACATGCATTGCTGAGCAACTAAGTGCAACCTTCAACGTGGATGCTGGACAGGTGGAGATTGAAATCCTAACGTTGCAAAATGACCTCCACCTCAAAGCCCATCAGGATGCACCAAACTTTTGGTGCCTTGTGGACACAGAAAAGCACAAAGGTGTATGCACAGCAGCTATGAAAGTTGCCTGCCTTTTTGGTTCAACCTATCTCTGTGAATCAGCCTTTTCTGACATGAAATTCATCAAGAACAAACACAGAACACACCTTACTGATGCACATCTACAAGACTCACTCAGAGTTACAGTGTCAAATTATACCCCAGATTACAGTACACTAGTGGACAGCATGCAATGTCAGACTTCCCATTAACAGACATTTACAGGCAAAGAAAGAGAACAGATATTTTCAGTGAAACCATGGCAACGGTAAACTCAATTATTGTACAAAAATGTAAAAAATAATTTGTTCAAAAAGTGTAACAGACGTGTTGTTTTGTTAAAAATGCTACAGATTTAGTGATTAACACAAATGTGATCTGATTCATTCAAAAATATGAAAGAGTTGATGTTCTTTTTAAAATTTTACATAATAATATTATATTATATATATATATATATATATATATATATATATATATATATATATATATATATATAATATATTATTATACTTTGTACAGACATGGGACAGAGTTCATGATTTGTTCAAAAATGTTACAAAGTTAGTGGTTCGTACAACTGGGATATGACAGTTAATGATTTCCTAAAAAAATGTTACAGAAGTGATGCATACAAAAATACAACAGCTGTGATTTTGAACAAAATGCTACAAAGCTGCTCATTCATACAAACTGTCAATCAAGATATTTACAAAAATATCAGAGATGTGATAATTCTGACTTTCAAATGTTGAAATAGATTTGAGAACATAAATAAATAATGTTGCATGTTTAAATATATCTGTGTTTCCTACCATGGTAAATCATTGTTAATAATTATTGTGTGGAATAATTAACATTAACATGTGATCAGACAGAGACAGTCTCTTCACATATATGAATATTTATTAGGATAATTATTAATGATAATATCATTAAAGGTGAACCGTGCAACTATGTTATTCAGGAAGTTTGTATCAAACAAGTAGCCCTTCGTATTACTCAGTCCCCTTGAAGGAGCTCTTAGTTTCAAAAAGGTTGTTGACCTCTGCTATAGACCAATAGACCACTGACCACGAAAAAGGCAAACTCAAAAACTAAAATGAGAATAAACAAATTGTCCACGGCATGGACAGATTGTATCATGGTTTGGGTGGGGGGCTTTGGATCACAGGGTCCTGAGTTCAAATCCTTCTTAGTTGTTGAAATCATAGCAAGTGGGGTTGACTCAGCCTGTCATCCTTCTGAGGTCGGCAAAATGAGTACCAGCTTGCTGGCATGATTGAGCCATTCAAGTATCCTGTGTCGGAGTGGCAACCCATCCAGGATTGTGCCCAATAGCCAAGGAGACTGCATTGGCAGCATCAATCCACTGTACAGAGTATGGTCCCAATGGATTTGGATTTGGATGGATAGATAACAAAAAAGCTTTTGATCATGTCCAGCGTTGATGGATGATAAAATGCATGCAAGATTAACCCCCAATAACCAAACTGATTGAGAAAGCAATGGAACACTGAAATACCACATTCATGTTGCAGCACCTGGAAGGAACCCAGAACTTGAAATATGAGGAGCGAAGATATGATGAGGGATCTTCCATGGTGATAGCCATTCCCTACTCATGTTTTGCCTGGCCCTGGACCTACTGAGCAACCTCATAAATGAGTAAGTACACGGACACACCCCATCATCCAAAGAGACAGGAAAGGTGACACATTTAATGTACATGGATAATTTGAAACTCTTCACACCAAACACCAAAAAATTGGCAGAACTGAAATTAGTGAAACAGCACTCTGATGACATTCAAATGGAATTTTGCCTTGATTGTGTCAAGTGCATGTTCGTAGAAGTTAAACCATCAAAAACGGACGACATAAAAACCAACATAAATACAACAATACAGGAACTACAAAACAAAGTATCATACAAATACCTCAGAGTAGAAAAGGGCGCCAAATATGTAACAATCAAATGTGCAAAGCAATTACCAAAGAATACCTGCATAGAACAAAGCTGATCCTGAAAACACCTCTCCCCAAGAAACAAAATCAAAACCATAAACCAACCCGCAGTACCAGTATTCCAATACAGCTGCAGAATAATAAACTGGCCACAAGCAGAAATCAATAAATTAGATATCAAAACAAGGAAACCCCTCACCATCCATAAAACGTTCTATAAAAATCAGTGCATCCCAAGAATGTATCTGCCGAAAGAAGGTCGTGGCCTTATGGAGCTCAACCAAGTGCACAGAACGACAACTGTAGGATATTTGAAAAGTTCAACAGATTACTGAATTCAATTTGTGTGCAAATACGAAAATTGCGAGCCAGAAAAGGAATCACGAACCCACCTTGCAAAAATATTTCAAACACACGTGTGAATAGAAGATGTCTCACATGAAACTTAAACAGCAGTAAATACAGCCGCAATGATTGCAAAAAAGACAAAAGAAAAATATAAAGCGAAATATCAAAAGCCATACCGACAACTGGAAGCATGATGAAAGAGCAGGAAGGTATATGCATAAAAAAAACACCAAAATGAGTTGGACAGACTGGGTATAGACAAAGAAGGCTCATTAGAACAGGTAAGAAGAGGTCAGCTCAACTGGGACGGAGAATGAATCATAATAAATACCGAAGACCAAGGACACTATACCAACGGCTTAAAAGAAAATGGCAGGACTGAGTCATTTGGATAGGTGTAGGTTCTGCAAAGTAGAAACAGAAAGTACGAGACACCTTTCGAGATGTGAAAAACTCGTATCAGAACAGCTGTACACACAAAGCACCAACAAAGTTTGTAGAGAAATCCACTGGCATATCTGCCAGTTTATTAAATTACATGTTTATGTGAATGCCTGGTGTTGGCTTAATGGTTAGGTTGGTGGGCTTTGTATTGGATCCTAGGGTCCTGAGTTCAAATCCAGTTTAGCTGTTGAATTAATACCAGGTGGGGTTAACTCGACTTGTCATCCTTCTGAGGTTGGCAAAATGAGTGCCAGCATGCTGGTATACTGTGTTGGAGTGGTGACCCGTCCAGGATTGTGCCCAATAGCCAAGGAGACTGTTTAAGCAGCACCAACGCTCTGCACAGAGTATGGTCCCAATCTCTCTCTCACTTATGTGAACATTTTTGTTGAAAAACCACAGGCACAGAAGCAGTGAAAGTGCTTTCGCTGGCTAAATGGATCCTCCACCCCATTGCCCTCACTTCTATCCTTTACCTTGCTTCACGGCAAGGCTGCAGCTGAACAAAAGACCCCAGCTGGGATGAGAACAATGCGGTGGGGCAAGTGTCACTTTCCTGCTTACATTTTCTCCAAGAAGCAGGGAGGAAGTTAACGTGGCTAACATGAAAACCTGCAAACACGGAGATTTTAATAGCCTGTTGAGGTCCAGTTTTGAAAGAAAAAATAGAATTTCCAGCACATGGGATAACATTTTTGTGAAAAGTTGCTTGAATGAATTACAGTGATTTCCCATTGTGGACCCATGGGAAGTAAAATGCTATTTGTGTGGCATACCCAGAACCATGTCCTACACAATGAACTGATTTTTAAAGAATACCAGGGAAAACTGTTGAAAAGGGTGGGGGAGGGATCAAATTACCCTAATTTAATAAAGATTCACCAGTTGAGATCAGTATCTCTTTCATTTCATTCATATTAATTTCATGGTTTATTTCACACACTCATAAATACCACTCATCATTTTGCTGACAGGAATACTGAGAGATAGAGAAAAAACGAGGATGGAGAGGGAGAGGGGTGGGTAAGAGACAGAGGGGCGAGAGTGACCGGGGAGGAGCAAGGAGGGAAACAGAGTGAGGAGGGAGGGAAAATGAGGAGGGGGTGGGGGAATCAAATGCAGACGTGTGGCTTCACCTTTGAACTCTCTATCCTTCCACACAGTACAGATATGTTACCAGGGATTCCCACATGAATGGGAGAGTAGAGATACAAGAAAGCTGCACAACCATTGCTGATGATTCATGAAATGTGTAAGGTAATTATAAAGGAATGTAGATGTTGATATATTTAATTGTAAGATGAGTAAATTGAAAGAGTTTAAGTGAATGAGTTATGGCTTCAAAGGAACATGGGAGCTTCGCAAATACCAGAAATGACTAATTTAAAAAACCACTTAATCAGAGGAGAAAATTCAGCAAAAATATAACAAACAAGAGTGAGAATTGCTTTGCAATATACATCTCCTACCGGTCCCAGTGAGTGTTCGGGAGATGAAAATTTGGTTGTGTTTAACGCATGTTCGAGCTGTTAACGGAACCAAAATGAAGAAGAAGAAGAAACTCTCTAAAGCACCGTGCTTGGGTCTATTCGGCAAAATTAAAGGAAAGTAAACTTCATTTACTGATATCTTTTGTAGACGAGAAACCAATAAAGCCAACCAGGATAACAAACTGGAGATAAATATTAGTTTACTTTCACCCACGCTCGAGCCGATACCGGACCCAAAATGAAGAAGAACAAACGTACTAACTCAACGTGTTTTGCTTGTTTATAGCTTTTGCCCATTTCATATTAAAATAACTTGACGTAAATACATAAAGCAAAAACAAGCCTACAGTTTATGTGCATATATAATACATCATGGTTATACACCTGGGATCATTCCAATTGCACTGAGCCATGGCCTAACACCCAGGCCTAAGGTCTACCGGTTTGTGCTGCTTCATACAATGGTGGCGGTTCATGATTTTATTGGAGTGGAGTCAGGCCAGCTGTCCAGCCAATTGCGATAAAGCAGTAAGGTGGAGTCAGGGCAGCTGAACAGAGACCCATATATAATGTGATTTTTTTAAGTCAAAAAAGGCATAACTGTGAAAAATTGATGAAACGCCCTGAAACTCGAACTTATTACGGAACTTATAATAAAACCATGTTCCAAGTTTCAGTTGAATATGTTAAAGGGGATGAGGAAAAAGTCGGAAGAAAAATCCACAGGTGGGACGGATGGACGGACAGACAGAGAGCAAACCTATAGTCCCCTCCGGTGAATCTGGTAGGGGACTAATAAGAGGTTAATATGTAGATAACTGTGATAACATATTCCCTGCACTGTCATATGCACTCCTCCCAGTCTCCCCTCCTCCCTCCTTCTCCATGCATATGCAATAAATACACAGACAGGTTGTAGTTGGTAGTAGGTTTTAGACAGCAACCACTCAGGGTAGTGCAACCGTTCTGACTTAGGAGTGTTAAAGTGGTACCTGGAACCATCTTACACTCTCCGTGTCAGGATTGCTGGTCTTACTTTCTATCTCACACAAACTAAAGCTACCAGGCTCCCTATAATCTCTCTTTCTTGCAAACAAACATCATCCACTATTCTTACAAAAGTCACAAGATTTTTTTATGTGATGCACCAGCATTTTTATGTGAGCCAGCATGACAATTTAAAATTTCCCAAAAGTTAAATCTAGAGGTGGCCAAATCAGTGGATCTGGAGGCAGCCAGGTAGCTTGATGGAGGCGACACATTAAGTTTCTCTCAATATGTATTTCACATTTAAGAAAGGGAGATATTTGCTTATTTATCGACCTTGCATTTCACAAATCCATCCTTCAAGTGTGGAGTCATGGTAAGACAATTTTACTTATCGACCCTCAAGGGAATATGTGCAGCAATCGGATGATTTGCGCAATGATGAAATCTTTCACAGCAGGTTTGTTTACCTGTACACATCTCCACCAGTAGACATGGCATCGGCTCAATCCCAGTGCTTCGTCAGACCAAGATCAAGCAGATTAATTATAAAACGCCTTGTTTTTTTTTCCCCCTGAACTGCTTGATGATTATTTTATTTGACATTTTTCTTTGCCTTCACGATACCACTGACATCAAGAACCCCACGGTCAACTTTGAAGCACTTCTGCTTGCACCGATTGCTTTTATTAAGTTTTCAAATCATCACTTAAGCATTTCAAAGAAAAATGCAAGAATTCGTTTTGTACAAGAGAATTTTTTTATAAAGCTAAGAAATTCTTAATTTCCTGAATTCCTCGGCTAAACTTCGAAAAGGTTTAATACAGCTATCATATGTGTACAAATGTACTCGCACGACCTTCTCATATGGTTATTATCCGTTGTTGGGTATTGCTAATCAGTCTTGATCGATGATAAGTTTTTTAAAAGTTTTGTATTTCGCTATGAACATGCAGTCAAGGAAATCATCATTACTTCTTGTTGTTCATTCGTATGCTGCATAAGGCTGCAGAGTAACATCTTCGGCTTTAGGTGTGACCGTGCCACTGATGCGATGCTCTCTGCTGGTTAGGGCAGGAATTTAAAATTTTTTGTGGTGCTGGCGATAGATCGCCTACTCTTCAGAAAGAACAACATGTAATGGGATCTTCAACGTCCACCAACTATGTCAGCAGAGGCGACGCTCAGTTTAACGTCCATCCGAGGGATGGCACACGCATTGATGAATCACCCTGCCTGTGAAACCCCGGAATGAGAGCTTATAGCTGGGTCTGGATTAAAACCCAGGCAAGACAGCTCAGAGGCGAGTGTGTGTACATCTCGGTCATCTTGTCATATCATCATTACTGAAACAATGGTATTCGGTTTTTCGCTTATTTATTTATGACACCAGTCAATTGAAGGATAAAGTAAGTTACAAGACTCAGGACCAGAATTTGCTGAAGCACACCCTTTGGAAAAAAAATAAATAATCTACAACATGTCTCCAATGGAATAACATGGAATGTAATAATGTGATATGAAAGAAGAAACACGTATCGGATAAAATATCTAAAATAACAAGTTATGCTTTTGATTTTTCTCATTTCTGTCGTTTGTGCAACCAATGACGCTTGGTGACTGTGTGTCGGTTGTGCAGAGTATTCTCATCATCATGTTGCTGATTGTCGTGGGATAATATTAGCCAATCAGATAGCACATTTATAACAACGCAAACCTCGTCATTGCTCATCGAGGAAACACCCAAAATGCCAATGAACAAACAAGATATTGATTTGAAGGTCATGTGAAGAAATGTATTCAAATGGTCACGTTTTCCTTCCAAAGGATTTAATTTGATAAAACACCGAAGTTCATGATTGATTGATTTATTGAAAAGTAAAAAGTAGTAAAATCTTTGATTCAATATTCATGGAACTACTACTTCTACTACTACTACTACTACAACAGCCCCAATTATTTCCACATTTTTTCTGCGCTCAGCGAGGAAACGTCTTTGTCCAAGTCTTCAACAAACTGGCTGGCAAGACCTCACCTTTGACTGAAGGTGATTTAGGCAGGAATTTGATTTTGATACACCAATGATTAGTGCTGGCAGACGGGTTCTCCAGATGAATGTCGATCCAATGGACCACCTTTTCCGTCGTGCAATGGAAAGGAAAGGTTGACACGATGCCTTGCCTTGCCTGCAGAACACCAAGGTGACACTTTATAGCTGGGATGAGATTCAAACACAGGCGAGACAGTTCAGATGTGAGTTTGGAGGGTTGAATTTATCCATCCTGTATTTAAAATTTTGTGTACAGTGAAACCCTGCCATTTGCGAGGGACACCTTCATGAAAAATGCTGTGAATGTCGGGGCATTGTTTCAATGAGAAAATGGGGAGATGTTTCCAGCGGTTTATGATTCATGAGGGAAAATCAAAAATCCAGCTATAAAACGTGAATACGCCTGTGAAAACCATGAATATGCGAAACACAGGGCCACGAATGTTGAATCCGCGCATGTCGGGCCATTGTTTCAGTGGGAAAAAGGGGGATGGGTTCCCAGCAGTTCGTGATTTTATATTTTTTTAAGGAAAATTTTATAAATTTTACATTCCCAAATGCACATGATTACAGTTTCATGAAAAATGCTTGCAAATTAAAGAAAAACAACAAAAGCAGGTACTCTTTCCAATTTTTATTGAAGATACGGTACAGTATGATGTTCCTTTCGATGATGGTGATTTAAAATCTCTTTGCGCTTTGCTGATGACTCTACACTCTGCCGTACCATCTGTCATCCCTCAGACTGGCAAGCAGCAGCTTCTTCGCTCTCTGCTGATCTGGATAAAATCACAAACTGGTCAAACACATGGAACATGTCTTTCAATCTGGACAAATCTCACTCTCTATTTCCAACCTGGCCTCCAAAGCCAGTCGCCGACTGGGAATCCTCATTCGTGCAAAGTCCCTGCTCAGCCCACCTGAGCTCCTCACTACATACAAAGCTTTCGTCTGCAGCCTGATGGAGTACTATTCTCCCCTCTGGGCTGGTGCTCCTGCCTCTCACCTTTTTCGGCTTCACGCTGTAGAAACCAAGGCATTTAGGATCATTGATATCTCCTGCAGTGAGGCTGAGTCTTTGGGCCTCTCACTCTCTCACTGCAAGCAGGTCGGTGGTCTTTCTGTCATCTACCGTCCCCTTTCCGGTCTCGCCCGCCCTGCTCTGCCTGCGATATGCCCCCCCCCCATATTTCCGCAGGGCACTCAAGGTCCACCAGAAACCCCCTTCTGGTAAAACTACCAACATCACGAATCACTGCTCACCTTAGCCTGGTGTTGGCTTAGTGGTTAGGGTGGCGGCTTGGGATCCTTGGGTCCTGAGTTCAAGCCCCGTTGGGCTGCTGAATTAATACACCAGGAGGCTCACTCAGCCTGTCATCCTTCCGAGGTCGGCAAAATGAGTACCAGTGTACTGGTAAGGGGGACACTGCATCAGCGGCATAGCCTTGTCTCAACCAATGATGCAACCAGCAGCCACAGGCTGCACTCGATAGGGAGAGACTGCTCACCTTCACTCTATCATTGCTCTTTTTTTCCCACCTTCGGAATAAACTCACTGACTTTGTTCAATCCTAATTTCCCTCCAGGCCTTCAAAACAGCCGTTCACCACCACCTCTTATCTTATCACCACCCCCCATCTAAATCCTCGATCTTTTCTACCCCCGTTAATCCACCCCAAACTCACCTCCTTCAAATTCCCTGCTTTCCTTCCTGAAAGTCCCTGTAATATCCATCTTGTATACCCTGTGTTCCCCACCCCATCCCTCCTCCTTCCACAGATCTCCTAATGTCTCTATTCCCCACTTTTTTGTCCTTCCCACTCCCGCCGCTCTCGTCTCATGCTCCCTCCCTGTGCGTTGTGTGTTAGCTCTCATATGAGCCTCGTCAAGGTATTAAAAAACATATATATATATATATATATATATATATATATATATATATATATACATATACATACATACATATCGGTTTAGCCCTATAATGGTGAAGAATCACTGAAAAAATTATCGGATCCGGATTCGGATCTTCACCAAAATCGAATCAATTCTTTCTTGTCACACACCCAATGTGTCCACCAAGTTTCGTCCAAATCCGTCCACAACATTTTGAGATATCGTGCTATCTAACGTTTTTGGCACAATCTCTCAATCGTGAAGAATCACTTTAAAAAAAACGTCTAGTACCTGGATCTTGATCCTGATCTTCACCAAAATCTAATCAGTTCGTCCTTGTCACGCACTCAACCTGCCCACCAAATTTCATCTGGATCTATCGACAATATTTTGAGATATCCTGCACACAAACAAACAAACAAACATGAAAAAGACCTCGTGCAGAACACGATACTTGCAAAACCCACTCCACTCTCCAATGGTTGCCTTGGATACATCAAACTGTCCATTTAATTAAGATTAAAATTGACAATCTTCATCAAAGCTGAGGTCAATCGCATGATAATTGATTATTTTTCAAATTGAAATAGATGATTTTAGAAGTTTGACCTTGAGTTGACCTTTGACCTTTTGACCTCAAAAATAGTTGGTTTCCCAATTCAGTGATGCAATGTACAAATCTTGTTGAAATTTCAAGTGAATTGGATAAAAAACAATGACTATTTTAGAAATTTGACGTCAAGATGACCTTTGACCATCGACCTCAAAATCAATAAGCTTCTCAGTTGAGACTACTTTTACAACTTGGTAAAGTTTAAAGATGATCGGTTTAGTATTGTGACCTATCGGCGATTGACAAACAGACAGACAGAATAATTAAATCGACTGACCAATGTACTTGTAAAATCTTCGATTTTGCAAGTAACAAATAGACAAACAGGGGTGAAAACAACTTCCTTCCACCTTCGGTGTCAGGGGTAATAACAGCATGTTAATAATAATAATAGTAACATTACAGTATAACAATAATAATAATATTAAGAGTAATATTTAACAACTACTGGGGGGATCCGTGGGAATCCCACGGTCATGGATGTGTGCATCCCATGGGCATCTTCATTTAGATTCTGCAGCTGCACCTGCACATTCAGTTTTACAAAATGGTTGCTGGCAATTCACCAGATCCACAAATGATGTCATCTACACAATTTATTTTATTCACATAATGTTAATAATAATGAATATACGTCCATGCACATGGGAAATCGTTTGTTTATAAAAATCCCACATATCAGATGAAAGTTTTTTTAATTTAGAATTATTCTCACTCGGAGTTCCAACATTACCGTAATATTATGTGGTTGTTTAAACTTTTTCGGTCGGTGAATTATATGTCATCATTGTGAGATATTTTTTGAAATGTATTTTTTATATTTTTTTTCAAATAGGATTTTAATAAACAAAACAGTGAAAAAGCATCGAAACAGCAGCAATGGTCCGTTCAATCACTGCAGCCAAATGTGTCGGAGTAATTAACTATTTTCTGACGTGCCCTCCTTTGGTTGCCTGGAATGGAGTCACTGCAGGAACTCCAGGTAAACATTACAGGTGAAGATTCCACTGTGGCCATTACTGACGACTTTACCTTCACGTCCTCAAATCGTTTAACACATGACAATGCAACATATAATTGGCCATGGTTGAAGACGGGCTCTGGAAAGTAGGTCCCAACTTTGTGTCATGTTTGACCTTGACTCTTGTTTTTTGAGAAAGAGAATGCCACACGAACTGTTCTGGGTTTGGAGTTCTGGGTTTGGGTTTGGAGCATTGGCAGGTCTCCTTCAGGGCTCTCTGCTGACGATTTAAAGTTAAGTTTCCGGTCGTTATCTGTCCCGTTTTAACTGTTTATTTTCTCACCTACATGTTACTGTGTGTTCCGAGTTCGGTTTTGTTTCAAAATCGTGCTATTTTGCGAGTTTTCGTCAACCTTATCTTTCCGGGTGCTTGAGGCCTACCAATCCCTCCCCTCGGCGTACGATCATGTTTATTTGTATTTTCTCCCCATTACCTTCAATTTCTGTTTTCCCCACTTTCCCAATGTCCCCCATCCCTCCCAATTAAACACTATATTTCTTGTCTTAAATCCCCCCCAAAAAAAAAAAAAAAAAAAAAAAAAACAATACCTTTCTCTTTGCACACTCAGGAGTCTCGATCCTTCTTCTTCCTCTTCCTCTTCCTCTTCTTCTTCTTCTTCTTCTTCTTCTTCTTCTTCTTCTTCTTCTTCTTCTTCTTCTTCTTCTTCTTCTTCTTCTTCTTCTTCTTCTTCTTCTTCTTCTTCTTCTTCTTCTTCTTCTTCTTCTTCTTCTTCTTCTTCCTCTTCCTCTTCCTCTTCTTCTTCTTCTTCTTCTTCTTCTTCTTCCTCCCGGCACACCATCTTTATTCGACTGAACTGACCCTCTCTCGCCATTACCTTCACGATTTCTTCCTTTAACCTTCCATTCCCGAATCTTAGCTGTTCTTCAAAAATACATCAAAAAATAATAATAATCTTCCTTGTATCCTTTCGATCTCTACATCTCCTGCAACCACGTGTCTCGCTCCACTCTTCCTGGTACTTTTCATCGACCCAGCAGCTTCACACTGCGTTTACCGTTCCAAATTCACCACACACTCCCACGATTTTACTTCAACCTTCCCCTTTCCGAATGTTACGCAATCCTTATTTTATAATAAATATTTTCACTTTTGACTATACACCTCCCATTGCCAAGTGCTTCTCCCGTAACCACGTGATCTGTTTACACCCCCTGCGTTTACCGATCCTATTTCACCATTCACCTCACGATTTTTTCGACAACACTTGCATGACCGAATATGATGAAAACTCTCTCAAACAATAATAATAACTAGCCGAAATCCCGTCACAGACGGATTCCGTTCATTCAACCACCCTCACCAGCTACCCACACTCGAGGGACATGGACTGGACAGGGCGTGCTTGCCCCCGCCTCTTCCTCCCCTCCCCATCCCCCGCCTCTTCCTCCCCTCCCCATCCCCCGCCTCTTCCTCCTCCTCCCCATCCCCCGCCTCTTCCTCCTCCTCCCCAGCCCCCGTTTCTTCACCCCCCGCCCCCGCCTCTTCACTCCTCATCCCAGTCTCAACGAAAAGTGTTTATTCTGCTTCAGAGTTGAAAGTTGATTATTGCCACGATGTGCGATGCACTCTTACAGGTACGAAGTTTCTTTCAGTCCAGGTCACAGTACCGAGAAAAACGTGACAGATATATATAGATAATAATATAGATATAGATAATAATAATAATAATATAAAAAACGATCTCTTATAATGCTTAATCTTCCTCTTTCACACGTGTGGTACTCTTTACTGTATCATAATGCACCACTCTTCTGCTATTTAAACAGACTGCTCTCAATTCGACATTTCCTTCATACCTTGCCGAAAAAATCCAACTATTACAGCGTTTATTCTCTCCATTCTCTGAATTCGCCTTCATTTCATCCATCAAGAAAGGTGTTAAATCGCATCTCTGACAAAAAATTAAAAAACCCAGTTTACTATGAATGTTCACTTTCCATCAACCATTCTTTTTTTTACAACTTCAGTGCCAACTCACCCCTCTCACCCCTCACTCTTCAAGCAACCATCTAATCCCACTCTTCTCCCTCCAAGCCTCCCTCTCACCTCTCTCAAAAACTCCCCCCTCACCTTTCTTCCTCAACTCTCCCCACTCACCCTTCTCCCACAATTCACCCCCCTCACTCACCCTTCTCAAAGTTTCCCCCCCCTTCTCATCTACAAAGCTGCCTCCTCCCACTGCCCTGTCACCTCCATCTCTTCACTCCACCTCCTCAAATCCTCAACCACCTTCTGCCCCTCTCTTGTCCACCCTCTCCCCCAGCACCACAGAGCCTTTTCTCCTCCTCATCTGGCCCCCTCCCCAAGCTATTCTGCAATCCCCCATACTCTTTCAACAACCCTCCTTACCTCCCCCCCCATCCCTTGTCCTACCTCCCCCTCCCCTCCCACCCCCTGCACCCAAAGCCTCCCCCCCTCCCTCTTCATGAACAGTGTAGACCTCAAATATCCAAGGCCTTCGCACAAACCTTTCAGATCTTTCCATACAGGTTGCCACTGAAAAACCAGACATAATCTGCCAAACAGAACTTTCCTCCCCCAAGATGTGTCTAACTCCCAAGTATCTCTCCCTGGTTACTCCCTCCTCCGGTATGACAGACCTGAGCCTCATCCTGGTGGAGGAGTTGCTCTCTTCATCAAAGACTCTATTCCTCATTTTCCATGCACTGCCCTCACTCCCCCACACCCCCAGGAATTACTCTGGCTATGGCTTCCCCTCCACTCCCACCTCATGTTTATATGTGTACTGTACCATCCACCAAACAGTGATGACTCCATCTGCACCTCACTATCCGAAAACATGGACCATCTTCTATCTTCTCATCCAAACTCTCTTTTCCTCTTATGTGGTGACTTCAATTGTCATCATGCCATTTGGCTAGGTGTGGGTACCTCTCTTACTTGCCATGGCACTTCAGCAAAAGCTTTCTGTGACTCATTGGGACTGATTCAATCGGTCAACTTCCAGACTCGGATCTCAACCAATGGTAGTCCATCTCTTCTGGATCTGATTTTGACAAATTTCCCTGAAAATATCTGATGCTCTTCCTCTGCTCCAATTGGTTCTTCTGACCACATCCTTGTCAAAGTAGACATCACTCTGGCTGCTATCAGAAAACCACCTCACCACCGTCGAGTCTGGCATTTCACTCAAGCCGACTGGCAGGGTCTCCGAGCAGCCATCAACCTTATAGACTGGTCTCCTATCGCTGCTTTCTCCAACATCAACTCATCCTGGGAATTCTTTCAAAGAAAGTTGCTTTCCCTCGTGCACAGATTCATCCCCTCTCATCTTCAGTTGTGCTACCCTTCCTCCGCCCTTGGTTCACTAAAGCTTGTGGCGAGGCAGTTGGCCTGAAACAACTTGCCTTTGTCTCATGGAAAGCAATACAAACTAAGGGTAATCTCAGTTCCTTCCATACAGCTCGGAACAAGTGTGTATCTACCCTCAGGAGAGCCAGAAAACAACATCTTTCTCATCTCAAGTCTGAACTCTCCAACCTCTCTCCCTCCTCAAAATCCTGGTGGCGTCGAATCAAATCTGTTTCTGGTGTATGTTCCCCCTCCATCCACTCCCATACCTCAAATGGCCGCACTGTTGATACTGCAGGTGAAAAGGCTGAATGCCTAAACTCGGTGTTTGCAGCGAAATCTTGTGTCAAAAATCCATCGCTTTCTGTATCCACCTTACCCAGTCACACCCAACTGTCCCTGGACTCTGTGTCCTTTTCTCCTGCCAAGGTGGAGAGCTTGCTGTCAAACCTCAACTCAGATTCTGCGACTGGTCCAGATGGCATCAGCCCACGTGTCCTAAAACCCTGCTTTTCTGCTATTGCTCACCCTCTCTCTGTTCTATTCACCCTCTCATTTGCCCAAGGTCATCTGCCATCTGCTTGGAAATCTGCAAACATCACTGCCCTGCATAAAAAGGTGCAAAAGCAGATCCCTGCAACTACAGACCAATCAGCCTTCTGCCAATCATCAGCAAGGTTATGGAATCCATCATCGCTTCAGACATTAAATCCTTCCTCTTCTCCAATGGCTTGATTTCTGATCTTCAATTTTGGTTCAGACCAGGTCACTCTACCCTGAATATGCTGCTTCTGCTCTCCCAACAATGGATGGAGGTCCTCAATGCCTGACATGAAATCAGAGCCATATCCCGAGACATATCGCGTGCTTTTGACAGTGTGGCACCCTGCCCTGCTCACTAAACTCTCTTCCTATGGTATCCAAGGCCAGCTCCACTCATGGCTTGCAGACTTCCTCTCCTGTTGCAGTTAACGTGTGGCCCGAAATGTAGTTGTTTCATCCCGTCTTCCTGTGCAGGCTGGAGTTCCTCAAGGTAGCATTCTGGGCCCTATTCTTTTGCTGGTTTTCATCAATGATCTCCCCGACTCTCTGGAAAATCCTCTTTATCTCTTTGCTGATGACTCCACCCTCTGCCATACAATCTGTCGTCCCTCAGCCTGGCAAGCCACAGCTTCTTCGCTCACTGCACATCTGGGTAAATTCACAAACTGGTCCAACACGTGGAACAATTTTCCGGACAAATTCTTTCAATCCGGACAAATCTCACACTCTCACTATGTCTCTCCGAAAGGACCATTTAGAACCCCCCCCCATCCACTTTCTCAACAATCCTCTGGAATAAGTCCTTTCTTTCAAGCTTCTGGGTCTCACTATCTGCCATGACCTTTCCTGGGAAAGCCACATTTCAAACCTCGCCTCCAAAGCCAGTCGCTGACTGGGAATCCTCCGTCGACCAAAGTCCTTCCTCGGCCCACCTGAGCTCCTGACAACTTACAAAGCTTTCGTCCGCAGCCTGATGGAGTACTGCTCTCCCTTCTGGGCTCGTGCTCCTGCCTCCCACCTTTCTCGGCTTCATGCTGTGGAAACCAAGGCATTTCGGATCATTGGCATCTCCCGCGATGAGGCTGAGTTGATGGGCCACTCACACTCTCACTGCAGGCTGGTCAGTGGTCTTTCTGTCTTCTACTGTCTCCTCTCCAGCCTCGCCCCTCCTGCTCTCTCTCTCTGTGATTTGTCTCCACCACCTTTCTGCAGGGTGCTAAAGGTCTGCCAACAACCCCCTTCTGGTAAAACTACCAAAATCACGAATCGCTGCCCACTTTCACTCTTTCATTCCTCTTTTTCCCACTTTTGGAATAAACTCGCTCACTCTATTCAATCCCATTCTTCCCTCCAGGCCTTCAAAACAGCTATTCACCACCACCTATCACCCCTGATCCAAATCCTAGATCTTTTCTACCCTTGACCATCCACCCAAGCCCACCTCCTTCAAATTTCCTGCTTTCCTTCCTGAAAGTCCCTGTAATGTCCATCTTGTTTTCCCCATGTTCTCCTCCCACAGATCTCCTAATGTCTCTGTTCCCCACTGTTTGTCCTTCCCACTTCCGCCCCTCTTGTCTCATGCCCCCCTTGCTGTGCATTGTGTGTTCACTCTCATACCAGCCTCGACAAGGTATGTAAAAAAATAAAAAATAAAAAAACTGGAAATTGATGGCGTTTGAGTACGAATGGTGGTCTTGCATCGGAAGGTGCAATACTAATCCTGGATATAAATGTGTGTGTTCCTTTGTGACTGCCAGAAATTATTACTGCATCTATTATGTTCGGCAAACATCTTTTAACAACCAATCTTGCACCATTGCACAGTCCCTGTTTATGATCAAAGTTGCGGAGTAACATAATGACAACACCATCTTTGAGACGAAGTTCGTGCAATGGCATTCCAGAAGGAGTCAATTTATTAAGGAATTCCAAAGGATAATTTAGTTCCTCTTCATGGTCATCACAGACAATGGAATCATTGCTGAAGTATGTCGTTTATTCCCCAGGAAATGCCTCCAGTATCTCATCGTTGATCACAAATGTGGATTCATTATTTGGACACAAGACGGCTTTTTGTGCCAGCGCATAATAGGTTGAATGGATTTCGTTCAAATTACCGAAAACAGCTTCTGCTCAAGAAATGTTGTCTTCTACACAGATACGATCAGGCAGTCGTATTAAGCCTGAGTCAAGAATTGTTTCCACAGTCCCATTTCCAATCGACAGCAACCATTTTGAGAATTATTCACATCATTAGCTGTCATGTTTGATGTTAAGTTCAGCTGTTTGAACTTTGGCCACAACTTGCTGTGCTTGATGCATGTGGTGATGATTGCTGCAGCTGCATCATGAGGTACAATGGGCAAAACCTGCCTGAAGTCCTCACAAAGAAGTAAGACCTTTCCATCAAAAGGAATGTTGTTACTGGTTACATCCCGGAGACATCGATCAACAGCCGCAAAAGCATATGCTGGAGCCATCGGTGCTTCATCCCAAATTAATAGGTTGGCCTTCCTCAGAGCATCAGCATCTTTACTCGGAGGTGATATGCTGCATGTGGAGTTCTCCAAAATGGGCACTGCCAATTTAAAACTATGGCGCGATGTCCGGCCCCCTGGTAGCAATGTTGCTGCAATGCACGAGTACGCCATTGGAAGAACTAAACGACACTGGCCTCGCAAAATGTGCAGAAGTGTATAATAGAGTAAGGTCTTGCCACTTCCGCTCAGTTCATCAATGAAAAAAAACACCTGTGTACTGGTCCCCATGCTCAATGGCCTGTAGGACCTCATCTACAATTTGGATTTGGTCATCATTTCGGAGTTGTCTGCTGTTTTCACCTTTTCATGTTTATCCTCCGGTGCATTCTGATAATCATTGCTCAAAAGATCTTCAACAGTATCCGTAGGTACTGGTAACTGAAATGCTTCTAGGGTCTGTCCATGTCTCAGGAAGAAGGACTGTATTTCTCGCAAAGCCATGCAGATACTCTGTTCCAAGACATAGCCACTGTGCACAAAATATTCCTAAAGGACGTTTTTATATTTTTCCCACAGCGCCGAAGACATGTCTGTCGGTGTGCAGAATCTGCATAGTGTTGCAAAAAGAGATTTCAATTGTTGTGGCATGACAAAGATAACTGCCTCAGATAAGGACCTGTCCCATTCTGCATCATCTTCTGTTAAATTTAATTTCCTGGCTGCATCCTTGGATGTTTCACAAACTGCTCCATCTACAGTTCAGAGATCCTCAAATGATGTTTCACCAGGGCAATGTAGCAGGAGTACACGAAGATGAAAGCGCTCGATGTCCAGAGGGCTTGCCGAAACCAGGGGTCTGATAACCTTGTCGCCGCCTCTGCCTCTAAGTTTCCATGTCTTTCGTCCATTTTCAAATCAGTAATGTTTTGGAATGTCATGGTACAGATAACTTCATGCCTCGGGGTCTCCCTGGTTTAACTCAAACCAAGTTGCAAGTGTTGTACCCCTATGTCGTGCAATGACTTTGTCCTCGTTACTATCCCTGAACACAACAGTCTGCAATTCAGGTAAGTGTGCCACAAGTCTGATGATGATGGAATGGGACTGTTTGTTCATTTCAAATTCCATCAATCTCCATGCTGCCTCTGGGGCACTGACATACCTGCGGTCCAAGTAGGTCTTTATTTCATCCACCTTCACTCTCTCGCGCTCTCGAATTTTCATGCTGGCACAGTCATGTCCCTTGTATACATATTTAAATCAGTACTCAATACTTTTTATGCTTGCTCAAACCTCAATGTTGATATGTGCTCTGTACTTCTTCATTAAATATGCATTGAATCTTCTTCTTCTTTTTCTTCTTCTTTCGGCTGCTCCCATTAGGGGTCGCCACAGCGGATCATCTGTTATGATCCGCATAATTATTTGGCACAAGTTTTACGCCGGATGCCCATCCTGACGCAACCCTGGTCGCCTCTTACAACACAGGGATAAGTAAATATGCGTTGAATGGTACCACAAAATGATACTCAACATCAGTTCTATGAACAGTCATGGTCCTATGAACAAACGTCCATTTGGGGGACGTTTGTAAAGGGCATAGCCATCTACGCTCGCAAGTGTCGCTGCAGCATATGGTTTTGGAAAGCCTTAACTGCACACTCCATCTTTTATACAATTTGAAAGTTGATTGAAAGTGCCACACGGACGATGCATCATGTCAGACTTCACCAAGTAGTGGATCGCCGGTGACTCATTTGAATTTGGAATTTGTGCAGAAACAATTCTGTCAATATCTTCAGCGGTACAAATTTTTATCTTCTTGGCACAGTGTGAGTAATATGTGGGCATGCAGGAAGTCACGCTTCTGATACTCGACGACATCGAGAAATGCACTTACTTTTCCCAACACGTGCTTCTTCGTTATCTCATAGATTAATATAACCCTTTTAATTTCAGATGAAACACAAGTGCCACTAAATCTGGTCCGCCTTCAGCTCGTTGGTGTTGTCCAATGTTTTCTTGTATCTCTGTCCATTTTGGATTGCACATGAAGGTGATGAAGAGACCTGGCTTTCCGAATTTTCGAACAATGGCCAAAGCATCTTGGTAGTTCTGCTGCATAGCTCTTGGGCTCCCTGCAAAACTCGACGGCAAAATGACGATACGACTAACAGGATGTTGGTTATCAGCAGCAATGTTCTGGACGTGGTCCACTCGTCCTCTGTATTCCATGGCTCTAAGGGTTTCCTGATTTTGTTTGAAGTATTGCAGTCGATTTCCTTCTGCCTTGCAATGTCCATCAACAACGTACTGCTGGAATAATTTCCCCGAAGAATGGATAGTGCAAATTCATTTTGAATCGCCAGTCGGTAGGCATAGAATTCACGATGAGTTACTTTGTTTCGAACCATAGTTTGTCGCTGGTGAGGCATGTTTATCATCCATCCAGGCTTGCGTGTAGAAAGAGAATGGGATATGTCATGGGACTGATGTGAGAAGTTAGTGGAGAGAAATTGTGTAAGTCCTGGTCATGCAAATTAACCTGGAAATCCCTGTTTGCAGGTGGTTCACCATGTTGTCCACGAATGAAGACGGCAGCAATTTCATCAGCATTTGGTATATTGTAATGTCTTTGGTCATCTGCACACAGTTGATGAAAATGCATTTCCACAGTAGAAGGGAGGTGATCTTCAAGGACAGCTTTGCTGATTTCTTCCTGTTCACGCTCGAACATAGTCTTGTAACATGTGACATAATGATTAACTTCAAGTCTTGCAAACATCTGTGATTCTCAGGTCGATTCATACGTTCCTTTGTTGCTTGAGCTGTATCCAAAATAAATAACTGAGCAAATTATGGTTGCTCATGTACATGTGATGGATGTAATGGACCACTGTGATGATAAATTTGACCGTGGATTTTGAAACAGTTGGGTCCATTTCCTGGAGATGAGTTATGAGCGCTCATTGATGCGAAAGCTAAAGCTGAATTGTAATTCCGGATATTGTCTCGGAAGTTGCGACATTTTCCATCGCCACCCTGATATAGTTGTTGCAGTCGAGCAGGTACGGAAAATAGTCTAGGTAATTTAACTTTTCCCTTGGAGCAACACAGTGTAAATCCACCCCCTTGCATTGTTGATTCATTTGTGAAACGGTTTGCAGAACAGTACCACCATGGTGACTTCATCGGACCGCAATGATGCACTTGAACAATATTATCCGATACTTCATCCGGATTCATTATGGCTCTGCTTGTATGTGTTTGCTGAGCCCTCCAACATCCTTGTTGCGGCAACATGCTGTGCAAGTCTGTGTTGACGTTCATCGACGGTCTCGTTCTCCCGCCTCATTATTTTTCTTGCCGCATCCTGTGCGTCAGCGTTGACCTTAATTTGCGGTGTCGTTCATTTCGGAAATGGGAGTTTTGATGCGACACGTGAATTCCACCAGTAAGTTAATTACCATGCCAAACATGACGCGCAAAATTTCCATGAGGAAGTGGTGACACCTAAACTAAGCTCCCTCCGCCCCTCTCCCCGTGTGCAGAGCACCAAATAAGTGCAACTTTTTTATTATTGTTGACTTTTTATTGTGATTACATCTGAATGAAACATTTCATCTTTATGACTGCCATCAAATGGAAAAGTCCTTTGGGGAAAAAGTCTTATGGGCAGTTTTTACACCCTTCTGTCTGGCAAAAACCAAAATGTCTATTTTCGTTACAGCATCCATGATGATGATACAAAATGACATTTTTAACATTAAAGATTTCAAATAAACTCCTTTAATAAAGTGTACTTGCACATCTATCTATATATTACTGAAACTCTCATCTTGTATATGTGTATGTATGTATGTTCCCTAAATACAGCCAAAACGGTACACAATAGCACAATAAATTTATGGCCACCTTACTCACCATTCTCCTGCAGTGTGCAATATCAAGTTTCGTTCAAATCGGGCAACAAAAAAAATTATTAAAAAATAAATTCCCAATACAGTCAAGTACTCTGGGAGAATTTGATAAATGGCAATAACCTCAGTGGTATAGTTCGCTGGAGCTATCTTTGTTTTTTGGGATTTTTTTTTAAATGTTTTTTTTTATCAACCGCTGTCACAACGGGAACCCCACGGGTTCACGGGTCGTCTCGTAACTTATAAAATAAGAACGAAGAAATATCTCTCGGCAATTCTATGTTATTTGGGCGGTGTATGATAAACCGCAATTTTTTAGTATATCTCAGCAATTTCCCGATATGTTTAATTTTTAATATATCTCGTGCGTAAATTTTCTCAAATATTACTGAAACCGAGTCTGAAAACATTGATCGATAACACTGAACAACAAAAATTTTTTACTGGAGATGTGTAAAGTGATTTAGACCAATTTGGGTACGCTGATTTCAAAAATCATAACCGTTTTGCTGTATCACGTCAGGATTTTCAGTAACAGAAATATTCCCATTGCCTAGAAGTCAGGATTTCAATGAAATTTACAAAAATTCATTTATTCATTTATTTCATCATGAATGCTTCAAAATTATAGAAATTACAGAAAAACTCCACTAGAATGTAATTAAAAATGCTTTAGGCATTTGGCTTTGCGTTTGTGCTGCTCTGTGTCAGTTTCACGATGCAGGAACCAGCAGAAATCGCCCATCATGTTCGGGTTGTGCCGCCCTTGGTAACGCGTCTCCATGAGTGAAATCTCTTGGTGGAATCGCTCGCCGTGCTCATCCGAGACTGCTCCCAAGTTGTCAGGGAAGAAGTTCAGGTGCTGGTGTAGGAAATGGATTTTCAGGGACATCCTGGAGCCAAGTTTCCTGAAGGACTCCAGCAGCTGCTGCACTATTTCTTCATAGTTGTCCGCGCGCTCGTTCCCCAAGAAGTTGTCCGTCACAGCTTTGAAGCTCCTCCACGCTGCCAGCTCTTTGGGGTTTAGAGTTGTCGGAAAAGTTTCGTCCTTCATAATCTGTCGGATTTGCGGTCCAACAAAGACACCAGCCTTGATCTTGGCCTCCGACAAGGTGTTGCCAAACTTTTCCTTGAGGTACAAAAACCTCAAAAAAAATCAAGTACAAAAACCCACGCCCATTCAGATCCATTGCCCGTACAAAACTTTTCATCAAGCCGAGCTTTATGTGGAGTGGTGGAAGGAAAACCTTGGCTGGGTCGACAAGGGCGACATGCTTCACGTTGTGTCGACCAGGTACATGCTCTTTTCGCTCTTCCCAATCTTTCTTCGTCCAGTGATTCTTGTCGTCTCTGCTATCTCAGAGACAAAGGAAGCACATGTATTTCGTGTAGCCTGACTGCAGCCCTAACAACAGCGCCACCACTTTCAAGTCTCCGCAGATGTGCCAGTTGAAGTCATTGTACTTGATGGAATCAAGCAGCTGCCGCATAGTCTCATAGGTCTCTGTCATGCCGAACGCGTGAGCCAGTGGGACTGATGGTTTCTCGTTGCCATTGTGGAGCAAAACAGCCTTCAAGCTGTTCTTCCCCGAGTCGATGAAGAGGCGCCAGTCTGCAGGATCGTGATCACACCGAAGTTCTTTCAACAGACCGTTGATGTCACTGCAGAATGTCATCGTGTCTTCCATCTCAAAGAACTCAGCCATGTCTCTGTGACGTGCTCTGAACAAGGATATCTTGGTGTTAGGTTCAAGTAGATTCCACTGCTGCAGCCTTGATCCAAGCAGCTCTGCCTTCGCCTTTGACAGCGAGAGATCTCTTACAAGATCATTTAAGTCTCCCTGGTTCAGAAGGTGTGATTCTTGAGTGTCGGGTTCAAAAGGTTCATCATCACCATCCTCTTCACCACTGCTTACAGCTATGTTCTGATCAGCTGGAGGTGTTGGAACGGGGTTCTCGTCATCATGAGGCAAGGGTTTACGAGCAGAGACGCAGTCAGCGTACTTGATGTGACCTTTATTCTTCTTGTTGAAGCCGGCGATGCTTGTGCAGCAGAAATAACAATCATCATGATGATTCTGCGGCTCACGCCATATCATGGGCACCGCAAATGGCATGCTCGCGCGCTTGCCCACCAACCACTGAGTCAAGGTGTGTGACAGCTTGTGCAGCAGATGTGTGGTGCCCAGCTCTGTTCTTGGTCCCCCACCTTACACCCGAAGTAGTGAAAGTAGGCGGCCTTCATTTTCACTGCTGTAGATATACTTCGCTGTTGATCTTTTTTGGTATACCGACCACAGACATAACAGAAGTTGCCAGGATGATTGGTACAGGAACGCCTACTGATCTTTATCTGAAAGAAAGAAATATAACACAAGTTAACAACAATTGTACGAAATAGACATGTTAAAGACATATGTAAATTTCATTGAAATCCTGACTTCTAGGCAATGGGAATATTTCTGTTCCTGAAAATCCTGACGTGATACAGCAAAACGGTTATGATTTTTGAAATCAGCGTACCCAAATTAGTCTTAATCACTTTGCACATCTCCAGTAAAAAAATTTTTTTGAAATTTGTTGTTCAGTGTAATTAATCGATAAAAATGAAATCCGATGGTGAATTTGAGTCTAGATGAAGCCGTGAGGGAGTCTCAATGAACGGCCTTTGTGTTACAGGCCTTCTCATTTAAAATTCATTTTTTGTTCTTTAAACGGTAACTTTCATCCAATTTTCTTTCCTTTTTTTTTGCAACCTGGTCTAAAACCATGTTAGCAACTGTGAAAAATGATGAAATGAGATATCGAATTAGAGTTGGGGAGACAGACAGACAGACAGACAGACAGACAGAGAAACCACGAGCCTCACAAAAGAGGCCTCAAAGCTATGCGAGTGCAAGAAAACAAAATGGTGGAGATTTGTTTTGGAAGCCCTTCCAGAATGGACAGAGCTACTCCCTCAACGGGGGAGGCCACACCCACGGACAGACAGACAACCTCACACGCAGACTAATAACCTATGGAGAATATTATATAGATAACAATAGTACAGTAATTGGCAATAATAAAAAGGATAACGTGATCCCCCTTGGCCATTTCCGTAGATAAATTTCAAATTGTATCGTGAGATTAGAATAACGGTAACTCCTTAATCTCCGCCAGCCGAAAAGACAAACACAAAAATGCTCAACCATAGCATATATCCTATTACCAAGCAGCTTGCTATCACTTGCCAATCCAGCCGTTCCTTATTAACCATTCCGTTGCTTGAGTGCTTAACCTACTTGGCAAGTGATCGCAAGCTGCTCGGTAATTGAACAAATCCCAGATGTGCTAGGCTGAGGACCCTTTTCTGGTTCTGCTGCTTTTGCAATGAAAAAAAGTTAATTTGGGGTGATTTTTAACCTTGTAAGCCGTTGTTGAGCTATTTTTCACTTTTCAGCACCACTGTGGTAGTTTCGTATCAACCTTAGACCAGGTGCTCTGATTTTGAAAACCATAACTTTCTGCGTGAGCATGAGTTAGTTCATTTACAAATGAGGGGTTGTTTTGTGATTGTACAATAAATTGTAGTGTGGATTTACTTAACAATTTCGATATGTATTAACAAGGAATTATACGCATTTTATTGGGATTATTGTTGCATTTGTGAACATTAAACGTAGTTGTTATTCCACTTGATCTGCTTTCTCTACTAACCTCTCCCTCTAATTTTGTAATAGCCCTGTCCATTTAAACATCAGAGGAAAAGATTTATTAATCGATTCATTACGTGACAGTGATCTCTTTCCATGATATGGAATATTCCCTTTGGGATGTGTTTATCACCACTCACAAGTTGATATGTTTTGGTGGAAATGTGAGACCCCACCCTCGGGGAGCCCCATCTCAAATGATTGTGAACCAATATCGGTCTTGTTGTGGCCCCTTGTTATCTCGGAGCCCCATGTAACTGCATGGATTGCATGCCCCGAACACCGCTTCTGGGCGTCCAAGGCTAACTCCACACATGGCTTCTCCTGACTTCCTCTACTCTCACAGCCAAAGTGTGGCTCTCAACGGAATCCTTTCATCTCCTCTTCCTGTCAAGACTGGAGTGCTCCAATGCAGTGTTCTCAGCCCAGTCATATTCTTGATCTTCATCAATGAACTCTCTGACACTCTGGAAAAATCCTCTTTATCGATTTGCTGATCACTCCACCTTCTGCAATGACATCCTTCATCCTTCAGACAGGCAGGCTGCAGCCTCTTCCTTCTCTTCACACCTTGAAAAAATAATCACAAGCTAAGCTGGTCAAACACTTGGAATATGTCTTTCAATCCTGACAAATCTCACACTCACTATCTCTCTCCGAAAGGACTGTCTGGCAAACCCTCATATCTACTTTCTTAACAATACTCTTGAGGAGGTTCAGTCATTCAAACTCTTGGGTCTCACCACATCAGAAATTATCTTTCTTGGGCAAACCACATTTAAAAATTGACCTCTAAAGCAAATCTCTGACTGCATCTGTGTGGCACTCAGGTATTTGAAGACTGAGATTTATGGTCACAAATAAATGAAAGCATAGCTCCCAATCCAGAATTCACCCTTATGATGGGCTCTTTTGTAGGACTACATACTGCCAAGCCGTTTATTTGTGACCATTCTAAGTTAGTGAAATAATTAAACGAACCCCCCACCTTGATGAAGCAGCAAAGCACAGGTCGAGTCCCACAACAGCAAATGTGCATGACGTCAGTGCCATCTCACATTTAGGGTTAAATTTTCCCATATAGCTATATACATATTTGAGGTGTGTGTGTGTGTGTGTGTGTGTGTGTGTGTGTGTGTGTGTGTGTGTGTGTGTGTGTGTGTGTGTGTGTGTGTGTGTGTGTGTTCTGATTTGCCGACAACATATTTTGTCCCACAGGGTTCAAACTTGCCATGAAGACTGTTCACGCCTCCAGGGCGGTTTTGCATGTCAAACCTCCCCCAACCACACCACAGACTCCATACCACCCCCCCCACACACACACACACACACACACACACACACACACACACACACACACACACACACACACACACACACACCATGTTTGTTTGCCAACATAAACTGGGTACACCCTTTCACCCATGGGACTCACTCACTCTTGGCATGAAGAGTGTCCATTCCCCCAGTAGAGCTCCTGCTCCAACCCCCACCCCCATTACCCCCTTACTGTGTGTGTTTCTTATGATTTACCAGACGCACTCTTTGACACATGGTGCACAAACTTGGTATTCAGTGTTCACTCTCCTCAGGATGGCTTTGCATGATTACCTACTTCTCCAACAACACCCAACCCACCCCCTCCCCTCTCCACACATAAATATATGTATAGACTAGCAGAGTCATTCTATATTTTCATATCATTCAGCCTTGAATAACCCTGCATTTATTTCTCAGATATACTGAACAACGCGTGAGAAATTGCTGACGTGCAAATGCCGATACTGGAAGGAAGTTCACACAGAGTCGTGGAGGAACATGACCAAGATAGGTCACAGCACCTCATCCGCCACACACATAAAGCAGGATCAATTGCAGGAGACACTGAAAGATACTGCGAATCGAATTACATGTACACGTGAGCAAATAGCAAAGGCGTGGGTTGCAAAAACAGCAGAGGCTATCTCTGCCAGGAGAGCATACACGAGTAAGACCAGAACAAAGAAACAAGAAACTAAGTGAAACCAACAAGGCAGCCCTAACCTATGACAGTAGCAGCCCCCCCTCCAGTCTCAAGTTTTGTGGGTGAGATGGACAAGGAATGTGTTAGCTGTTCAGCCTAGAAGTGGATGTGTGAAACACCTGGTCTCTGTTGCTCCAATGACAAAGTCCAAGTCCTACTTCTTCAAGCACCTCCACAACCTCTTTCCACCAACTGCTTCTTGGTCAAACAACAGATTCGAAACACTTTCTCAACAACATTCGAGGGTATAACTGCATTTCAAATGGCATCGTTTGGTTGCAGGGAGATTCACCTTCAACATGGCTGGCATCGAACGCTCACCATCCAGGGTCAAGTTCATCACCGGATCGGAAGTTTATGTCCAATCCCGAATGGATGCGAGCTTTGTGCAACTTTACTTCTTGGGTGAAGAGGAGGTGCAAAGCCGGTGAAAAATATTTCCTGGTCTGAAGCAGCACGTCATCCATGACCTACAGGAGATGCTGTACAATTACAATATCTACCTAAGCAGCCTCAAGATGGCCATGGACTTCATCACTGACTAAAGTAACAGAGAGTACAAGATTGTCAGCAATGCCAATCAATGGCCCAATACTGAGCATGAGAGGTGCTTCAATGCTCCTGAATGCAACGAAGTTTCTGTTCTGATAGATATGGAGCATGGGAAGCATGCCATTGTTTTACATCACAGAGAAAGCTTCCTCCAATGAATACACAAGACCCACAGGTCCTATGATCCTCTCCAATACCCACTCCTGTTTCCAAATGAAGAGGATGGCTACACCTTCCAGAGTCAATCAACTCCTGCTCAGTTCAAGGTGTCTGCCATTAAGTTTTACTCTTTTCGGCTTATGTTTTGACGTCATGGTGACTTCAACATTTTGCTGCGCTGCAAACGTCTATTCTGGCAGTTTTGTGTTCCCACCGTGTGCTGCCTTTTTGGTTGCTGGTTGCATCATTGTTAGGGGTGCAGCTTTGCCACTGATGCAGTGCCCCTATTACCAGTATACTGGTGCTCATTTTGCCGACCTCGGAAGGATGACAGGCTGAGTCAACCCCCTGGTGTTAATTCAGTGGCCAACAGGGCTCGAACTCACGACCTTAGGATCCCAAGCCACCACTCTATCCGCTGAGCCAACACCAGGTTCGAATTTTGTGTTGATATATAATATATGCAAAAGTTGATGCTGAACGGTTGTGGGGCTCCAGATTGGCATCAATTGTGTCCAGTACTCCATGATCGTTTTGCACTTTGACATTCCCCCACCCCAACTTCTCTAGCCTCCCACAACCCCACCAATTTCCATCCTCAACCCCCAAACTCAGGTTTACCTGGGCAACAAGGTATCTCCCCCACTCCACTTTCTACCCCCACATCCCCTCCACCTCCCCTCACCAACCCCATCCACATTCCCCCCCCCCCGATCCTACCCACTCCCTCACATACTCAGATTTCCCTGGGTGTAGAACCAGTATTTCAGCTAGTACGTATATACTGTATGTATGTATGTATGTATGTATGTATATATCTGCAGCACAGTTGAAATGCTCTACCATCAGAGTGAAATAATGCCCCTGCGGTTGTGAAGGTCTCACCGTGTAAACACAATTTAGACCTGAAGGACTGTTTTCTTTCAACGGGATGGCAAGAATTACACACGTCCTTGTGAAATTATATTTGTGTGACTGAAGGTGAAGGGTGAAATTTTCTTATTTAGCTAAAATGTGGTAAAGTGTACGAGCATAGCAATTCACTTTGACGAAAGGTTCTGAGCAATAACCCAGGGTGGTGATTAAACTAAATTTATGGCACTTGTATCAGGATTTGTTTTGATATTTTGTATATTGTACAAGGGGTTACACAAGTATAAAGGGGATGAAAGCCGATTTACTGTTCTGGCAGTTATCCAAGTAGCTGGATTTGGAGGATGATCTCAGACCCTTGATAGCCCAATGAATGAAGCAGGTACTTGTACATTGAAACAGGTTTATTACCTCCACAACCAAAGGTGGGTGGAGGTTATGTTTTCAACCCTGTCTATCTGTGAGCACAATATCTCAAAAAGTTATGGACCAATTTGAATGACACTTGATGGGCAGGTTGGGTGTGTGACAAGGACCATCCATTCATCCATCAGGACCATACTCAGTACAGAGCATCAGTGCTGCCAAAGCAGTCTCCAGGGCTTTTGGGCACAATCCTCTCGACGGGTCGCCACTCTGACACAGGATACTTGAATGGCTCAATCATCCCAGCAAGCTGGTACTCATTTTGCCAACCTCGGAAGAATGACATGCTGAGTCAACCCCACCTGGTATTAATTCAATGTAAAAACAGGGTTTTAACTCAGGACCCTAGGATCCCAAGCCATCAAGCAAACCATTAAGCCAACACCAGGCAGAGTGATAAGGACGAATTGATTCGATTTTGGTTAAGATGTGAATCTGGATCCAGACATTGGATTTTTTTTTTTCTGTTTTGCAAGTGATTCTTCACCATTGCAAGATCGGGCCCAAAACGATATATAGAATGACATCTCAAAAGTTGTGGATGGATTTTGACCAAACTAGGTGGATGAATTAGGTAGGTAATAAGAACAAGGCGATTCGATTTTGGTTCAGGTCCGGACGCAGATCCGGCCTGTCAGTGGGATACAAAACTGTTCAGCCAGGTGGAGGTATGCGCTCTACCGAGTGTCATTCTAGTTTATTAATATAATTGCTTTGCATGCATTGAATTACGTATGGATAGCGAAACTGTTTAACTTTCCGATGATAAGTGTTTATTTTTGCTCAGATGAACACATACTCCAAGCAAAATGTATTCCCATAAGAACAATAACAGAAGTGCCAGATCTTTCTGGGAAAGATGTCCAAATTTGCATCGGTTGTTTACATTATGTATACACTCTTTTGCAATGCCTATCAAGTTTATACAATCTTTAAGTTCCTTGTGCACTTTTAACAGCATACAATGGTTGACTCGTTGCTGTGTCATCAATAACTTCAAAAATATTTTCACCTGACACCGTGAATGTGCAGGATGTTGATCAAGGCATTCATGACACATGAGCAGCAAAAATTTCAAGAATTTTGACCACTTCTACAACAATTTATCTGAGCAACTTGTTTTGCTCTGTCACAGCAGCACATCTTTCCAAAAAAATTCTCACTCTGAGAACCTTCCTCCATTTTATTAATTTGGGATTGGACATTGAGGAGGTGAAACGTTGGTCGTTTGGAATCGAAGTCGCTCGCCTTTGTATATACTTCCTTTTAGATGAAAGTTCTGCCTCATATGGTACATCATTGTCATCCAAGACTTTTCTAAACCAAAGAATCTGGTCGATCAAACTTCTCCTATATTCTCTATTTTACCAAACGCCTGATTCCAGATCTGGTGGATCATGATCATGTGTTTAAAGAAATCAAACGGAAGACAAAATACTGCATTGGAGTCAACAGAAGGAACACAAATAAGCAAAGAGCAAAGATGGAGTCACCAGGAGGAACCTGGATAGGATTCGTGTTTCAGCCGCTACTCCACAACCCTCAAACCCATCCAGGCACAGCCAAGTGAGCCTTACAGAAAAACTTTCTGCAATAATTCACTTCTCCTTAGACAGGTAGATAAACTGAGAGAAATAAAGAAAAAGCAAGAATTCGAATGAATAAAAAGAAAAAAGTGAAAGGAACAAAGAACAAAGATGTCGGGAAGAACCCAGATAGATCCATTTCAGCAGTTGCTTCACAGGCTCAAACACAGCAACAGGTACCAGATATCTGAGGTCCATCAGCGGAAAGCACAGTCCACATAGCATCAGGAGATGGTACAAACATAAACAAATGCTGCAATGCCACTTTTGTATCTCAGTCATTTTCCTTCTTTCTGATAAGCTTGGGTGAGAAAGGCACAGCCTCTCCTCTGGGTCAAAACCACTGCCAATCAGTCGGATTCTAAATTTTTTTTTCCACCATTTTCAGGGTCCCAATGGCGATCCCTTGGCATTTGTAATGGTATTGCAGTATCTTAAGCAGAATATCTGTCATTTTGAGAATGACACCAGCAAACCTTGTTCCAAAGTAGAATGTGAACGTCTCCGTGTGAATTTTTATTCCAATCACATGTGCTTTTACATCAGATTCCAAATGTGTTTTTTTTTTCTTTCCTCAAAACAGTGGTCTCTGGTAGAACAGATAACTTAATAGTTATCATCGACACTTTGCAATAAATTGGCTCATAACGTGTCAGGCACAGGGCATGCAAACCTGGGGTGTCAGATGCAAGCTCATGACCTAGTTTATCAAAGTTGTTTGACTTGGGAAGGAGTTTATTACTTTTATATTTTCTTGAACAGTGAAGAATACATGCTTGTGTTATTTGGCTTCTGGCATTGTATCGCGAACAATTAACTGCAGCCTGTGGTTAGACCAAAATGTAAACAGTTGGCAGGGATTTTCTCGACGATACGTGAGAGTTTTAGTGATTTTATTTTGGCAGCCCAGCTGATATCACCACTGTTTATCACTTCTCCTTGTTAGACATTTATCCTCCCACCTCCCTCCCCACTCCATCATTTCTCCACCAGTGTTGTAATTGTTCCGCTGTGCCTGCTAGGGATTCAAAGGTCTTTCCAGTCGTAAGAAAGATTTAGTTCACAAGGAAATCGAGGCATTGTTAACGCATCGATACATGGTATTGGCATTTATTACTGCATCGTAACATGGAATGTGTTTTGCACCTTTTATGCTGATCCTTGAATTTCACAAATTGGGTTAATCATGGGAATCAAATGATTCTTCTTTCATGAATTTAACTTCTTACGGCGTTGACCATATGCTTGGTATTGGCTTAGCGGTTAAGGTGGCTGGCTTGGGACCCTGTCTGCTGTTGAATTAACGCCAGGTGGGGTGGATTCAGCTTGTCATCCTTCCAAGGTCGGTGAAATGAGTACCAGTGTACTGGGGTAATAACCATTCAGAGTAACCTGCGTTGGAGTGGCAACCTGTCCATGACTATACTTGCCAATGAAACTGCCTCGGCAGCCCAATGTGACTTTACAGAGTGAAAGGAATGGTTTTCTTATTATTACGGCGTTGACCTATAGTTTCTTATTTTCAAAAGTCCGACTTTTTGCAAACTTACTATGTCGATGTCATTCGTTGGTATTTTCAAAATTTTGGTGAAGTTGTAAAACACTGAAATAGTTGTAAAAGTTTGAGAATAAATTTAATGGCAGGGTTATTTAAAATGATGGCAGTCTCCATTCTACAATGGACAGGAGGATATTGATCACCTGTGGTATGAAGTTCAAAGATCAGCATTTTCTAAGCTATTATGTCCTTGCCAAACTCCACAATGTATAAAACAAAGTACAATGATTCCGTGTGGTGCCATTGTGTTTGCAAACCAGTAAGCTCCACATGGCATCTATTATAGTCGCAGCCCACAGATATACAGCGACAGTAGGACTTAAGGGAAAGAGAAAGGACAGCTTAATGAGATGGAGTTAGTCTGACAATCAATCTGCCAGTGAGTGCACAGAGGTTCCCTTAATTTGACATTCTTTTTCTCTCCTCTTAGTTTTGATACTGCACCTTGCCTTAATATGCTGTCCTGCTTAATCCCACCTAAGGGATCAAGACTCAATGCTGCTGGAATGTGGTGCTGTCTGTATTGTGTTTTATACACTGAATATATTTTGTGTCCTGGATGCGTGAAGGAAAATGTGATAGCCTCATGTATATTTACACCTCTCCTATACTGTATGTAAATCTCAGGATAAGCCCAAATCATGTAAATATTATGTAAAACTCATGATCTGCTCATGACGATATGCCCATGATCTCATGACCAAATCAGTTTATATGCTGTATGCTTTAGACAATGAATAATAAAAGTTAAAAAAAATAATGGGATTGGGGTAAATGTAGACCACTCCTTTTCTGACATTGTGAAGCCAAAAACTTGGAAAACTAGAAGGGCACTCAGGTAGAGTGCATACCTCCGCCACATAATGCCTGATCCACGCGAACATATCGGGCCCAATACATTTTTGAAATATCATGCTATACAGTACAATATCGTTTTCTCTCGATGGTGAAGAATCACGTCATAAATTAAATAATTCTTGTATCCAGATCCGTATCTTCACCAAAATCGAATCAATTCGTCCTTGCGACACATACAACCTGTCCACCAAGTTTCGTCCGAATCCGTCCGCAACTTTTTGAGATATCGTGCTATACTTCGGTTTCGCCCTGTCTCTCAATGGTGAGGAATCACTTTTAAAATAATCAGATCCGGATCCGGATTTGGATCTTCACCAAAATTCAAACAGTTCTTCCAGGTCACACACCCAATGTGTCCACCAAGTTTCGTCTGAATCCATCAACAACATTTTGAGATATCGTGCAATATATCATTTTTGGCCCTATTTCTCAATGGTGAAGAATCACTTAAAAAATTCTAGTAGTCGGATCCGGGTCCGTATTTTCACCAAAATCTAATCAGTTCGTCCTTGTCACACACCCAACTTGCCCACAAAATTTCATGCAGATCCGTCAACAACTCTTTGAGATATCCTGCACACAAGCAAACAGACAAACCAATACACAGGGTGAAAACATAACCTCCTTCACCTTCGGTGGTGGTGGTGATTAAATTTTTTGTTGTTGTTCTCTTCCTCTTCCCTTTATAAGGGGTGCGGTCTGATGGCACCAAGCTTCTGCCATGCCTTGACCACGAAACTTCTCCATCTCACTCTGTCCTCAGCCAACTTCCTCCACTCTCCAACCACCTCGACCTTACAGATATCCCACCTCACACAATCCTTCCATCTCAACTTCAATCTACCTTTTTTCCTCCTCCCTTGCTCCTTCAATCTATCATTCTCTTTGCCATTCTCTCTTCCCACGTCCACACAAAGTGTCCAGCCCATCTCAGCTGGCATTTCATCAATCTCCCCGTCAAGCTCATTTTCACACCAATCTCCTCCCTCAGTTCATCCATCCTTCTTCTCTCCACCCTCTTCGCTCCCACAATCCTCCTGACCCAGTTGTTCTCACAAACCTGCAGCCTCTATTGTTGTGTCTCTGTCAATGCCACCATCTCCAGGCTGTAAAGGTAGGACGGCGTTACACACGTTCGTTTATAAACAAACTGTGATTCCATGTTGTATGTATAATGTTTAAAATGTTCATATGATAAAAGCAAATCCGAATCCAAAAAGATTGCTACTTGTGTGCTTTCATGTCAGCATGTCAGCTATATGTACATGTCAGCCTCATGTTATAGGGACAGTGTGCTTCTTTGGTTGAATTTAATATTCCTGTCTGCAAACCTGACTGATGATCAGCAGAGTAGAGACAATGTGCTCGTGTGGCAGGCGACACTTGTTGCTGTAAGGTCGTGCAGCAAGCGCTGTGATGGGACTCGATTTGTGGTTCCATATTTGGAATCAAAATTTCCCAATAAATGGGTATAAGTTGAGTTTGGGCTACAAACCTCATCTGAAAAATACCATAGTACCAGTACCCCTCTCACCTCAATACCCCTGTATCTCTTTATTGTTACCTTACTGCCCCTTTACTCCCAGCTTTTGAAAATCTTCCGCTACCCTTGAATGAAAGGAATGTTAGTGGATGGTCATGCAACCAAGCTTGTCCCTAACACAGTGGCTGCATTGGCCTGCATGATGACGAATACGATCTCTGGGGTGTTTCTGACATGGCGACATCTCAGGAAAACCATCTATGCAAAGCACAACTTTGGCTTCAAGCAGCCCATTATGTCATAAGCCCACAGATATACACAATGTGTTGTTAGACATGAGATGTGCTTCATTGGCTAAATATCACAGAAATTTTCCAACATTGGATAAAAAAACACCTGCTCTTAAACAACAAATGCAGAGCTGATGACATTGGTACAGCTTTCATTCGTGTGAAGAACAATTAACGTTCCCTATGATAGCGCATGGAGTGTTACAAATGGGAAATCGACCAACAGAACAGTGTGTGGTCCGATAAATCATGTTTCACCATACCATAAAAGAGCAGAAGTTTTCACTTGTGCCACTGGTCTTGTAAATTGCTGAATTATACATGCATCGTTCGAACAGTCGAAGCTAGACGAGATGGTTTCATGGTCACGGACATGTGGTCTGACATGATTGCCATTCTCTCATGCCATTCAGGTATTGCTGACATCCTCTGAATACTGTAGAATAGTGGCAAATACAACATTCATTCTGCATGCAGATGGAGACAGCGTGTTGCCTGATAACAACAACACCATCCATCAGGGCTTTTGTTGTGCAGATGTACTTCACAAAACAGACAACGGCTTTACATATATTCCCCGGCAACCCTCTCATATCTCAATAACAATACAATTATCTCAATAACATGGAGTGTTTCCAGAATGTCTTGCGATGACATATCAAAGCCCATTCACAGAGTCTGCCTTCCTCTCTGGGACACGTGGTTCTGGCCAATTAACAAATAGTTATAAATACCATACATCCTGTATGGAGTCCATACTAGGTGGAGCATGTGCATTGAATGACTCACAAAGTTTCATCAGATGTGTAGCATTCCCACTTGGATTCAGATGGTTTAAAGAGAACGTGCACCACCGTCTTCTCAGCTAATTTGGATGGGAAATATATGCTACCTATAACCAGCACTAAGCCTGGTGCTGGCTTAGTAGTTAAGGTGGCTGGTTTGGGACCTGAGGGTTCCGAGTTCAAGCCCTGTTTTACTCGTTGAATTAACATCAGGTGGGGTTGATGAAGCCTATCATCTTTGTGAGGTTGGTGAAATGAGTACCAGTGTACTGGGGTAATAACCATTTAGGGTAGCCTGTGTTCGAGTTGTCACTTGTCCAGGACTGTACTCCTTGCCAATGAAACTGCTTCAGCATCCCCATGTGCCTTTATGGCATGAAAGGAATAGTATTATTTTTTTATTATAACCAACACCAATCACGTTCTGCAAGAGAATAAAGGAAAGAAAACGATTATTTTCTTCCCTAAAGCCCAGCAATGAGCCAGCAATAACAATTTAATAATGATGTGTTAAATCTTCTGGGAATAGCTCACTTTCCAGAAGCTTAAAATCCCAATCCTTATTCTGCTATCTACAGCCAAATTTGAATCCCCACAACTGCTAGGAGACTAACACTGTGTCCTACCAGTCACCCACGCAAAAATAACCCTTTCAAAACCAAATAAAAATTACAAAAAAATTTTTTTTACGTGGGAATGTCACCAGTATACGTGGGAAAAGCTCGTACCATTGGGAAAAGCTCAAAAGCACATAAAACAGGTTTAAAGGCAATCTATCATCAAGAGCAGTTTCATTTTAGTTAATAAAATAATATACTAACAACTGATTTTATGATAATGACATAGTTGGAAGAATGTATATTCATCAAAAATGCTTTTTTACAGGGGCTCCGGAAAAGCAAGGCCGACCTGACAGTTGGAAAAATATCAAGGGAATGAATGAACAGGAAAAGGTGTTGGGAGGGAGAGAAAAACTGCAACGAGCAATTATGGTTAATAGGGTTTATTAAGATCATGGGTCAAAATTGGAGATGACAAGAGATGGGGGTGTGCTGTTTTGCTGAAGCCTGGAGGAAAGAGTGAGATAGAATAGAGGAAAGTAATTCCATAGATGGGAGAAGCAAGGATTTAAAGAGTCAAGGTGTGCAGTCAGCCTGGATTTTGGAGGTTTAACCATGAGGGGGGTTATTAGATGAACGCATGCATCCTGGAGTCGATAGGGAGGGTCTGCGAGAGCAGAAGGAGCAATAACGGAAAATAGACAAAAAAAATAGACCATCGACCTGCTTGTGATGCGAGAGCAACAGACCTGGTGCTTAGCCTCATCACAGGAGTTTGAAATACTTTTGGCAGCTTTAGATTCTACAAAATCCAGGAGAAACCTCATAGATTGAGAGTAACTGATTTTCCAAGGACAGACTTGAATTGACGGAGGATATCCAGTCTGCAGCTTGCTTTGGAGGCCAGCTTTGTGATGTGGTCGGCCCAGGAAAGCACATGGTTCATCATGAGGCTTTAAAGTTCAAGAGACAGAACCTCTTCCAGGGGATGATGAAGGAAATATATAGTTGGGTTTGTTTGACCATCCTTCCAGAGAAATAGGGTGAGGCTGTGATTTTTTTTTTTTTCAGAAGTGCACGACATGTTCCATTTACCGACGTACAAGTGTCTCATAAGTTACCATATGAGTGTCGCGATATCAGCAGAGAGAGAGAGAGAGAGAGAGAGAGAGAGAGAGAGAGAGAGAGAGAGAGAGAGAGAGAGAGAGAGAGAGAGAGAAAGAGAGAGAGAGAGAGAGAAAGAGAGAGAAAGAGAAAGAGAAAGAGAAAGAGAAAGAGAAAGAGAAAGAGAAAGAGAGAAGAGAGAGAGAGAGAGAGAGAGAGAGAGAGAGAGAGAGAGAGAGAGAGAGAGAGAGAGAGAGAGAGAGAGAGAGAGAGAGAGAGAGAGAGAGAGAGAGAGAGAGAGAGAGAGAGAGAGAGAGAGAGAGAGAGAGAGAGAGAGAGAGAGAGAGAGAGAGAGAGAGAGAGAGAGAGACAGAGACAGAGACAGAGAGAGAGACAGAGACAGAGACAGAGACAGAGACAGAGACAGAGACAGAGACAGAGACAGAGACAGAGACAGAGACAGAGACAGAGACAGAGACAGAGACAGAGACAGAGACAGAGACAGAGACAGAGACAGAGACAGAGACAGAGACAGAGACAGAGACAGAGACAGAGACAGAGACAGAGACAGAGACAGAGACAGAGACAGAGACAGAGACAGAGACAGACAGCTGCTTTCTGTCTACCAAAGGAATGGGGTACTGTATGACAATGTGGAGTTGTCTGCAAAAAGAAAGAGAGAATTTCCAGAGCATCAGAGAGGGCATTTATAGAGATGAGAAACAAGACGGGCCCAACACACTGCCTTGGTTAACTCCAGCCTCCATTGGGAGAGAGAAGGAGAGAGTTCCATTGATAGGACCACGATGACTGCACAATATAAGTGGAGGAAGTCAGAAATCCAGGAACAAAGACGACCTTGAATGTCATCGGCAGAGAGCTTTGCAAGCAAAGCAGGATGCCAGAGTGTGTCACGTGCCCAAGATATATCCAAGAAGATGGTCCTGACCTCTTCATTGAGATTTAGGGCCTCCAATCATTGCTGAGAGAGGAGCAACAGAATGTCCAGAGTTGAGTGGCCAGGATGGAATCCAAACTGAGAGATATCAATCTAAACTGAAATATATCAATCCAAACCGATTCTGCTCTATAAATACAAGCAGTAAAAAGTTTTCATACAATTAATGATCAGAATTCATCTTACTCGCATACTGTATGAAGGCTTCTCAAAACTTCACAATGACTGCTTGACTGCCTTTGTTAATTCCTTCATGATTTCTTGAGCGAATTATTCCTGTCATATGAAATTAGTGTTAATGTCCTCAGTTGCATAAGAATTCCAAATACACAAATTGCTTTCAAAGTGGTTTTGTAAAAAGGTAAAAATGGACTCTAAACTTTTGATTTGAGATGACACGAAAGTTTTATATCTACATAAGGATTAAAATTAGAATTTTCTTTGCCAACTACACTTCAGCAAGTTGTTGCATTGATACCAATATAATTTCCACAAACGTAATGATCATAACGCCAAAATACAACATTGTAATTGTCAAAAAGAAACATCACAAAAAGGTTTTGAGCAGAAATTAATGTCGCTGCAGTGTCTGAAAGAATAAAACAAAAGAAGGTCAGGGTAACAGTGCTCTTTTTTAAAATTGTTGCAAATTGGTTGAGTGGAGTAGAATTGAGTGCCTTTTCTCCTGAATAATATAACACGCAAATACATACATGTATGTGTATATATATATATATATTGTTGCGGTTCTGGGAACCGCCTCCCTCCAAAGCAATGGCATCCATCATACAGTGGTCCCCAGACAGTTATTTAATTAATATACATACAGTCAGACCATTCCTTCTTGTCTTATAGGACAAACGGGACAAGTTCATTGTGTGAATCGCATAGTTAGGTCTGATTACACTGAACAACAAAAATTTTTTACTGGAGATGTGTAAAGTGATTTAGACTAATTTGGGAACGCTGATTTCAAAAATCATAACCGTTTTGCTGTATCACGTCAGGATTTTCAGTAACAGAAATATTCCCATTGCCTAGAAGTCAGGATTTCAATGAAATTTACAAAAATTCATTTATTCATTTATTTCATCATGAATTATATATTCATGATGAAATATTATAGAAATTACAGAAATTCAAAATTATAAATTAATAATTATAGAAATTATATAAAAAATTATAGAAATTACAGAAAAACTCCACTAGAATGTAATTAAAAATGCTTTAGGCATTTGGCTTTGCGTTTGTGCTGCTCTGTGTCAGTTTCACGATGCAGGAACCAGCAGAAATCGCCCATCATGTTCGGGTTGTGCCGCCCTTGGTAACGCGTCTCCATGAGTGAAATCTCTTGGTGGAATCGCTCGCCGTGCTCATCCGAGACTGCTCCCAAGTTGTCAGGGAAGAAGTTCAGGTGCTGGTGTAGGAAATGGATTTTCAGGGACATCCTGGAGCCAAGTTTCCTGAAGGACTCCAGCAGCTGCTGCACTATTTCTTCATAGTTGTCCGCACGCTCGTTCCCCAAGAAGTTGTTCGTCACAGCTTTGAAGCTCCTCCACGCTGCCAGCTCTTTGGGGTTTAGAGTTGTCGGAAAAGTTTCGTCCTTCATAATCTGTCGGATTTGCGGTCCAACAAAGACACCAGCCTTGATCTTGGCCTCCGAAAAGGTGTTGCCAAACTTTTCCTTGAGGTATAAAAACCCACGCCCATTCAGATCCATTGCCCGTACAAAACTTTTCATCAAGCCGAGCTTTATGTGGAGTGGTGGAAGGTAAACCTTGGCTGGGTCGACAAGGGCGACATGCTTCACGTTGTGTCGACCAGGTACATGCTCTTTTGCTCTTCCCAATCTTTCTTCGTCCAGTGATTCTTGTCGTCTCTGCTATCCCAGAGACAAAGGAAGCACATGTATTTCGTGTAGCCTGACTGCAGCCCTAACAACAGCGCCACCACTTTCAAGTCTCCGCAGATGTGCCAGTTGAAGTCATTGTACTTGATGGAATCAAGCAGCTGCCGCATAGTCTCATAGGTCTCTGTCATGCCGAACGCGTGAGCCAGTGGGACTGATGGTTTCTCGTTGCCATTGTGGAGCAAAACAGCCTTCAAGCTGTTCTTCCCCGAGTCGATGAAGAGGCGCCAGTCTGCAGGATCGTGATCACACCCAAGTTCTTTCAACAGACCGTTGATGTCACTGCAGAATGTCATCGTGTCTTCCATCTCAAAGAACTCAGCCATGTCTCTGTGACGTGCTCTGAACAAGGATATCTTGGTGTTAGGTTCAAGTAGATTCCACTGCTGCAGCCTTGATCCAAGCAGCTCTGCCTTCGCCTTTGACAGCGAGAGATCTCTTACAAGATCATTTAAGTCTCCCTGGTTCAGAAGGTGTGATTCTTGAGTGTCGGGTTCAAAAGGTTCATCATCACCATCCTCTTCACCACTGCTTACAGCTATGTTCTGATCAGCTGGAGGTGTTGGAACGGGGTTCTCGTCATCATGAGGCACAGGTTTACGAGCAGAGACGCAGTCAGCGTACTTGATGTGACCTTTATTCTTCTTGTTGAAGCCGGCGATGCTTGTGCAGCAGAAATAACAATCATCATGATGATTCTGCGGCTCACGCCATATCATGGGCACCGCAAATGGCATGCTCGCGCGCTTGCCCACCAACCACTGAGTCAAGGTTGTGTGACAGCTTGTGCAGCAGATGTGTGGTGCCCAGCTCTGTTCTTGGTCCCCCACCTTACACCCGAAGTAGTGAAAGTAGGCGGCCTTCATTTTCACTGCTGTAGATATACTTCGCTGTTGATCTTTTTTGGTATACCGACCACAGACATAACAGAAGTTGTCAGGATGATTGGTACAGGAACGCCTACTCATCTTTATCTGAAAGAAAGAAATATAACACAAGTTAACAACAATTGTACGAAATAGACATGTTAAAGACATATGTAAATTTCATGAAAATCCTGACTTCTAGGCAATGGGAATATTTCTGTTCCTGAAAATCCTGACGTGATACAGCAAAACGGTTATGATTTTTGAAATCAGCGTACCCAAATTAGTCTTAATCACTTTACACATCTCCAGTAAAAAAAAATTTTTGAAATTTGTTGTTCAGTGTTATATCTCTAACTTCATTCCTACTCTTTTTCTCTATTCCTGAGATAAATACAAGCAAGAGCCGCCTGTAAAAGCCACGGTCATGCCCTTCACTGCAAGAATGTGTCTTCTCAAAAGTCAGCACAAGCATCGACAGCCCGTGCCGTGCCCAGGGGATAGAAAGACAGACCACCACTACCACTAGACAGCACAGAACGCGTGCAGCACAGCAACAACCCCCACCCACTGTTCAGGAGACCAGAAGCATCACCAACACGACGGTGCCTCTGCAGAAATGCCACGCCTGGGGGAATATAGGAACAACACACCAAATGCCAACGCCATACAGTACGCATGTGGCGCGCTGTTTTCAACCCAAATGTCCATCTCAAACTTATATCTATTCCCTTTTCAACCCAAATCTCCATCTAATAATTATATCTATCTTCTTTTTCAATCCAAATCTCCATCTAAAACATATCTATACTGTTTTCAACTCAAACCTACATCTAATAATTATATCCAATCTTTTCCTTCAATTTCTGACACAGATCAAGGCCGGCACAAGACACGCCACCACCTTTGATGAATAACCGCATGCTCAATGGCGGATGGAACCACGCGCAGCCCCGTGATAATTTGTTATCGTACACAGAGTGGGGCACGATTATCACACATCTTGTTCGGGTCTGTGCATGGGTTTACAATAGCATCTTACCGTCGGTCTTTGCTGACTACCGTGGCAGAGGGTATCTCCCGCGGACGGCAGACATCTTCTCGCCCTCTGCCCGGTAAGCTGCCGCCAAGCAGAGGCGTGCTGTACAGCCCGGATTGCTCGAGCCGCATGGCGTACAGCCAAGCACCCCATTGACCAGCGCTAACCGCCAGTCGCCGTGGCATGGCCCGGGAGTTCGGTGCAGGACGATTTGTGTCACGGTGTTCGGAGCAAGATGATTCCGCAGCTCAGAATCATCTTGCCTAATGTAAAGTGGCGCTGCTTCCGGCCATCATGGCTGGCCCTTTCCTGGCCAGGGCTCAATCAGAGTGCCTGATTCGGGTGATGATACAACGCTTTGGGTCGTCGCCCCCGCCCCACACCACAGGGTCTATAAAAGGATGGGTCGCGGGGCTGTCAGTTGGTTCTGTTCCTGTCTGCGTTCCTGCTCATGTTCCTGTCTGCTCGCTCCTGCTGGTTCATTCTCGTCCCACCCACTCACCTGCTGACTCTGCCCTTCTTCACCACCTCATTGCTGCCTCCACCCATTCACCTGATCATGTCTGCCACTCTGCCCACTTGCTGCTGACTCTGCCTTTCTCCATCCACTCGCTGCTGGTTCCACCCAAAGTCCCTCCTTCACACCTGACTGTCGCCTCCCATTCTCTGGATCGACACTTAGCTGCATGAGGTGCCACGAAGCAGGAGACGATGCGCCAGCTGTCAGGGAGTTATTGCTCAGTGGAGCATCCCCAAAACGTACTGGTGGCGCGGTCGGTCAATTGCGCAAGGTATTGAGAGACCGTTAGCCTCATCTCCTCTCCTTTTTCTTCTCATTAACTCTTCTTCATCAGGATGTGTGTGTGTGTGTGTGTGTGTGTGTGTGTGTGTGTGTGTGTGTGTGTGTGTGTGTGTGTGTGTGTGTGTGTGTGTGTGTGTGTGTGTGTGTGTGTGTGTGTGTGTGGTGTGTGTGTGTGTGTGTCATGGCGCCTGTCCTCACTTAAGTTAAGATTGCAGAAGGTATATCGGGATAACTCTGCTCTGAGTCTGCTTTTTTAAGTTGCTTGTTTTATTGTCGCACCACACTTTTCTTTCTATCCCTACTTACACGTAACAATAAACTACATTCACTGTGCCACATATCTTTCCTTGCCTGCCGATAATAAATCCTTTGTAGAAATGTTCCCAGCTCGTTTTTTGTCTTTTCTTTCATTGATCCAGCATGGTCTGTATCCTAACCTACTGGGACTTTCTCCCAACAATCCATTTGTTTTAGCTGGTACGTCCTTGGCAGTGTCACTCAGCTGCATCTGATCCGGTAAGGTGATCCAGTTCAGACAAGGCGTACCGAGGGCGTGTCCCCTGGTAATTAGATCACGTGATTATTTTTTAGGTAACTGGACAAACGAGACGGAGGACGCTAATTCACGTGGTTGAGTAATTGGCGCTCACGGCCGGTGAGTGACCCGCCACATCATGGAATTATCTGTGTGTGATGGCCTGCGATTCCAGGGAGTCTGGTGGGAACACGAGCTAGCTCCCTCCCCCCCCGGTGGTCTTCTCACCAGACCCCAGGCCTGCAACAATATATATATATATATATATATATATATATATATATATATATATATATATATATATATATATATATATATATATATATTCATACATTGTTACGGTTTTGGGGGTAGAGGAAATGATTTAATAAGGAAGTCTTGCATTGTGTGGAGTTGCTTGGTCCATGGACGAGTCGAAGCATCTCGATGTAACTAAGTTAGGGAATCTGTGAGCTGAAGTGTTACATGTCACCACACAAGGGGTGGTGCTGTGTTAATTAGCCAAGGGAGTAAAAATAAGTCCCCCAGTACGTGATTGCCATCTGTGATTTTTCCCATGTTTTTTAGATTGCCAGCCAGGCAGAAAAGCTGGGAAACGCGTCCCTGAAAAGACAACAAATAGGAAGCCCTGCCTTCCCAGGTTTGGTGGTGAGGAGGCCAAGTCCCAGAGGCAGAGGAGATAGAGCTCCAGAAGGACAGGTGAGTGATCGAAGGTGTATTGCATGGGCGAAGATGAGGCTGGTGCATTCTCCAGGGGGTTTGTGGAAAGCTCCCATCTGGTTTGGCAGAACACACACACACATGAGGTCGGTGTGAAGACCACATTGAGGCAGGTAGCACCTTTGAGAAGAGGAAAGCTGGGGCATTTGGAGCGTTCGTTTGGAAAGCTGCAAGAGAAGCACCATTTTGCGTGTGTGTGTGCCCGGGTATGAATGAGTCCCAGTGTACTTACAAAAGGGGAATGTTTTTTTTCATTTTGTCACCCTTTGTCTGTATTTGTGTCCATGTGCGAGGCCTCGACCATAGGAGTTATTTTTTTACAATTGGTATTACTATTCCCTTTTACCTCATCGTCTTGGAAATATTTCTGAGTGTTCATGAAATGTATTCCTTTTGAAAAAATTGTATTCTTGTAATTGTAAGGGGTCCACGGATAAACGTTCTCCGTAATCCTCCTTCCGTCCTCCGTTCTGAGTACTCCTTCGCCGTTCACCATTGCCCTCCGCCATACCCTTCGAGCATGTGTTGAAACCGAAGTAGATCAACATGTCTGCCTCCAAGTAATAAGCAACCACTCGGCCATCCGGGTAGGTTGGTCGGTGTGAACCGCCTGCTTCCGACAAATTTTGGTCGGGGGGTTAACCTGGGCCAGCCACCCACGCGACAAAATCTGTAAATATCCATCCATTGGGACCATATCTGTGCAGAGTGTCAGGGCTGCCTAAGCAGTCTCCTTGGCGATTAGGCACAATCCTGGACAGGTCACCACTCCGACACAAAATACCAGCAAGCTGGCACTCATTTTGCCGACCTCAGAAGGATGACAGACAAAGTCAACCCCACCTGGTATTAATTAAATAGCATAGTGGGATTTGAACTCAGCATCGAAGGATCCCAAGCTGACCAACCTAAACATTAAGCCAACACCATGCATATGTGTGTGCATGTATATATGTGTGTACACACACACACACACACACACACACACACACACACACACACACACACACACACACACACACACACACACACACACACACACACACACACACACACACACACACACACACACACACACACCTGGTCAAAAGTTTTAGAACACCCCCATTTTTCCAGTTTTTACTGAAATTTAAGCAGTTCAAGTCCAGTGAATAACCTGAAATGGTACAAAGCTAAGCGGTAAACTGCCAGAGGGTAAAAAAAAAGTTTAGGTTACCAAAAACTAAAAAATAATGTAAATTTCAGAGTTGATAAAAAAGGCCCTTTTCAGGGAACAAGTAAAGGGTTAGCAACTGCAGCTGTTCTGCAACAATGGAAGTAAATTAAGCCTTGAAAGTTGATGCAAACAAAACCAACAGGTGTCCCAACTTTTGTTGATTAGTTACGAACCCTCTGTTTAAAAGCAGTGTTGGAACAGACTATGTTGGTGCACCCTCTGAAGCATTATGTGGACAATATTGCACTACAGGAAGTAGTATATTGCTATCATGACGGCAAGAAAAAGACAATTAACAAAGGAAGACAGACAGACCATTATAACCCTGAAAAGTGTCAGTCTTTACTTTCGAGAAATTACAAAGTAAGCCAAGGTGTCAGTAAGTACTGTTTCCTACACCATTAAAAGGCACTTGGAAACTGAAGGAAACTCTGACAGGAAGAGGTCTGACAGACCCAAAGCCACAACACAATCAGAAGACAAGTTTCTGAGAGTCAACAGCTTGTGTGATAGGTGGCTCACAGGACAGCAGCTTCAAACACAGCTTAACACTGGTCGAAGTAAGGAAGTCTCAGTTTCAACTGTGAAGAGAAGACTTCGAGCTGCAGGTTTGACAGGTCGAGTGGCAGTAAGAAAGTCATTGCAAAGATGGCAAAATAATAAAAAGAGGCTTGCCTGGGCCATGAAGCACCGCCAGTGGACTGGAAGAAGGTCTTACGGACCGATGAATGAAAATTTGAAATCTTCGGTTCATCACGCAGGGTTTTTGTACACCGTCGAGAAGGTGAAAGGATGGTTCCTCAGTGTGTGACACCAACTGTCAAACATGGAGGAGGAAGCGTGATGATCTGGGGCTCTTTTGCTGGATCCAGAGTTGGCGACTTGCACAGAGTGACTGGCACCCTGAACCAAAAGGGCTACCACAGCATTTTGCAGCGCCATGCAATACCCTCTGGTCTACACTGAGTTGGTCAGGGGTTCATCCTACAGCAAGATAATGACCCAAAACATACCTCCAGGCTATGTCAGAACTACCTTAGAAGAAAAGAAAAAGATGGTAGGCTTCAAATCATGGAATGGCCAGCACAGTCTCCAGACTTAAACCCCATTGAGCTAGTTTGGGATGAACTGGACAGAAGGGTGAAAGCAAAGCAACCTACAAGTGCAACACATTTGTGGGAACTTCTGCAACAGTGTTGGGAGAAACTTTCCGAACAATATTTGATTTCCATTGTAGAAAGAATGCCACGAGTATGTTCAGCTGTAATATCTGCAAAAGGTGGCTACTTTGAGGAGTCAAAAATTTAGATTAAATTTTATTCAATGAAACGATTCCATGATTTCATTTTTTATCTGCAATTGTTTATTTGTTTTATGCTTTAATTTCAGAGTGCATTGAAATATTAAACTGCTTAAATTTCAGTAAAAACTGGAAAAATGGGGGTGTTTTAAAACTTAAGACCAGTAGTCTATACATATATGTTTAAAACACACAACATCAACCACACACCACCCCTTGACATAACCCCCACAAACAGCACTCCATAAACATGCACACAATCACCCATCAGTGCTCAAACTACCTAAAAGTCCTGTCACAATCCCTATACCCCTCCATCTCCATAACTTCCAGGTACCTATCTAATTCTAATTTAACCATATCTACTTTTTCTGCTGCTACTACCTTTCCAGGGAGACCATTCCATGCATTAACTACTCTCTGAGTAAAAGTCCCCTGCCTTGGTACCATCTTAACTCTCCTCTTCTTTACTGTCAGGTTATGGCCCCTGATCCTGTCACTGTCTACTCTGTTGAATAATTCATCCACACTTATTTTATATCTACCTTTCATTATCTTAAACATCTCGATCATATCTTCTCGTAACCGACTCCTTTCTAGTGAATAAAGTCCTGTCTCCTTCAGCCGCTCCTCATAGCTGAGTTTAGCTAGGCCCAGAATCAATCCAGTAGCCCTGTACTGAACCCTCTCTATGCCATCTATGTCCATCCAGAATTGTGGTGACCAAAACTGCACACAATATTCTAAATGTGGCCTGACTAAATTACTGTACAATGTTAACACCACCTCTTTTGATTTATAAATGACCCTCCTCCGAATACAACGTAAAACCCTGTTTGCCTTACCGAGAGCTGCCTGGCACTGTTCTGCCTGCTTACCCCCCATATCTATTACCACCCCCAGATCCTTCCCCTCTGTGACATGCTCCAAAATTACCCCTTGCATCCTGTAATCTCTATTTTAATTGTTCTTTCCCATTCCCAACACCTTACACTTGCTCAGGTTAAATTCCATCTGCTAATCTTTTGCCCAATCAATGCAAGTATCAATACTTTCCTGTATCTGATCACCACCCCCCTCTGCTGTCCACCTTACCTTCAAGCTTTCTTTCATCTGCAAATTTGGAAAGCTTACTCTGTACTCCATTATCAAAATCGTTGATGTAAATAATGATTAGTAATGGTCCGAGTACTGATTCCTGAAGTACCTCGCTACTTACATCCTCTGAGCAAGACATACTTCCACTCACAGCCACTCTTTGCTTCCTGTCACTAAGCCAGTTTGCAATCCAATTAGCTATCTGACCAGTCACTCCACAAGCCCTCACTTTGGTTCACAACCTCCAATGTGGTACCTTATCAAATGCTTTCTTAAAGTCTAGGCATATGATGTCCACTGCCTTTCCCTCATCCACCGAATCAAACACTGCTTCATTGAACTCCAAAAGATTTGTTAAACAGGAACTACCTTTGGTACACCCATGCTGACTACCTTTAGTTCGTTTGTATTTGTTTAAATGGTTCCTCACCTGGTCCTTAATTAATGTCTCCAACACCTTCCCCACAACTGAAGTGAAACTAACAGATCTATAGTTGCCCAATTTTTTGGGGCAACTTGGTCATCAGCAGGGTCAATTTGGAAAAATAACTAACCCTAACAGCTTAGATTCTTTCTTAAATAACGGTGTTACATTTGCTACTCTCCAATCCTCCGGTACCTGTCCTGACTCCAGGGAACTGTTGAAAATATCCATAAACATCTCACTTACCTGCTCAGCCACTTCCATCAATACTCTCAGGTGCATATTATCTGGACCCGGAGCCTTATCTTCTCATAGATTATCTAGCTGTTCCTTTCCTTCCTCCACTCTAACCTGGATCTTCTGTAAAAGCCCTTCCCCACCACCTTGACAAATACTCTCAGCTATTGGAAATTCTCCTGACTGTTCTTGTGTAAAAGTTGAAGAAAAAGATCTGTTTAATAAGCCTGCCATCTCACTTCCATCACCCAGCACTCTCCTGGTGTTATTCCTCAATGGGCTCACACTGGTCCAAACCTGTTCTTTCCCCCTGATATACTTAAAGAAAGCCTTGTTATTATGTTTCATATTCTTATCCATGTCCTTCTCATACTCTCTTTTGGCTTGCCGAGTAATTTTCTTCACTTGCCCCTGTTTACTCTGAAAGTGATATAAATCTAACTCCAGTCCTGTAATTTTAAACCTAAAAAATGACTTCTGCTTCTCCTTCATAGCGTTCCTTATCTCACTGCTCAACCACCCTAGTCTCCTTCTGCTTCTCGTTTTACACCTCATTGGAATGTACTTCCTCTGCACTCCACACATTTGGTCCTTCATGGTTTCCCATTTCCCTGATGCTGATTTCCTGTTGTTAGAGTCTCCCAATCTACATCACCCAATTCTCTCCTCATACCCTCAAGGTTTGCCTTCTTGAAATCTCATAGCATTACCCTCCTATCCTGAACTCTAACCCTTCACAGCATCGTTGCACACACAAAGTTATGGTCACTTGCTCCAAAATGCTCCCCAACCTCCACCTCCTCTGCCATAAATCCTCATCTGCTCTGCCCTTTCCCTGTTCCTGGACACAATCTATCCCTGGCAAGTTAAAATCTCCCATAATCAATACCCTTCCCTTACCACATGCCCTTTTGAATTCTTCATGTACTCCTCCTTCCTCCTCTTCCTTCCCACCCGGAGCTTTATAAAAGCATCCTACCAGTATCTTACTGTTTTTACAATCTCTAATCTCCACCCATACAGAATCCTCAACATTTATTCCTTCCTTAAGTCACCCCCTTCTCTTGATGCAATGCTGTCCTTTCTCCAGATTGCTACTTCTCCTCCTAGTCTCTCCTTCCTATCACACGGATACACCTTGTCGCCTTAGAATCCTGTCCTCCAGTTACTCTCCTCCAGAAACCATGTCTCACTCACTGCAACTATGTCGTACTCCTTGCTATCTACTTTGGCTTCATGTTCTTCCATCTTATTATTTAAACTTCTGGCATTGGTATAGAATGTGTAACTTTTCCCTTATGAAATTCTATTTTTTTGCCTGGCCTTACTCATCACAATTACATCATCAATTCCTTCCTTAACACTTGCTCCACCCTACACTGAGCTGAAAAAGTCTGAATTCCTGACTCAATTCCCACTCCAAACCTTGCTGCCCCCTTTCTATTTAACATACGGCCATCATTCCAGAAACACTCCTTTTGTCCCCTAAATGATTCCCACTGATTCTTAAATGTAAAACCTTCCTCCCTCCACCATTCTTCCAGCCATTGGTTGACGTCTATTGCTCTGCTCATAATTTCTATGTTGTTTCCTACTCTTGGGAGAATCCCTGAAAACATTACCTGACAACCCTTTGTTTTCAGCCGCTTACTCAATATCCTGTATCTATTTTCACAAAACCTCTGAGTAAACTTTCCCTCCATCATTCACACCGAGGTGTACCACAACCAACTTCTTCCTACCATGACCCGATACAATATCATTTACTCTTCCTTCAATGTCCCTCACTCCTTCAAAACTACACATAATTCTGTGTCGCCAATCCTTCCTGCTGAATGAAGAATCGACATATTTAATTATCTCATCACCCACAAAAAACTGTCTCCCATACCTCATGTCTCCCAATTTATATTGCTGCACCTACACCACTGCCTGCACCCAGTGCACCTCCACCACTGATTGCACCCAGTGCACCTCCACCACTGCTTGCACCCACTGTACATTCACCACTGCCTACTCCCATTGCACCTCCACCACTGCCTGCCCCCACTGCACCTCCACCACTGCCAGCCCTGCTGCACCTCCACCACTGCTGGCCCCCACTGCACCTCCACCACTGCCTGTCCCCACTGCACCATCACCACTACCTGCCCCCGCTGCACCATCACCACTACCTGCCCCCGCTGCACCGTCACCACTGCCTGCCCCCGTTGGACCGTCACCACTGCCTGCCCCCGCTGTACCATCACCACTGCCTGCCCCGTTGCACCGTCTCCACTGCCTGCCCTCACTGCACCGTCTCAACTGCCTGGCCCCCCAGCACCTCCACCACCGTCTGCCCTGTTGCACCTCCACCACCACCTGCCCTGCTGCACCTCCATCACCACCTGCCCCTGCTGCATCGTCACCACTGCCTTCCCCTTTTTACAAACTCCTCTTCCTTTCTCCTTCGGTCTCGAGTTATACCATTTTTTTATCCCCATACTCCCAAGGCACCAACTGACAACGCTAAGCTTAACACGAGGCCTCCCCCTGCTACTTTCAACAAACTAACTCAATACCCCCGGAAACTGTTATGAACATAAAAAATGAAAAGTGCAGTTCCACAGCCCCTGACACAAATCACAACAAAATATGCACAATGCTTTAGAAGGACTGGAAGAAGAGCTCTCCACCCAGCAGTCCACATGTGCTGATCCCTGAACCGGAAGTCTGGAAGTGACGTCCTATGGGGCGCTCTTCTTCCTCAAAAAGAAAAGAAAAGTATAAATATATACATATATATATATATATATATATATATATATCTATCTATATATAGACATATATATATATATATATATATATATATATATATATATATATATATATATATATATATATATATATATTTCTAAATCCAGAACTCTTGACAAATCTTATATAAATATTTACACATATATACGAGGTGTGTTCAAAAAGTATCCAACCTTAATTTTTCATGCGTAAACAAATGAAGCGAGGGAGGCGTGGCTTGGTGCACGTGGGTAGGCGATCCTAATCCGTATCTGTGAATATTTTCCCGCCTGCAGAAGCTGTCAGTCGCCGACAGACCGCCGATGAGTGAGGAAGTGAAAGTGAGCCCCGTCGGATTTTCGTTTTTGACAAAATGACGGATCACTGTGGTCTCATCGCCAGTGATCACTGTGTTGAAGAAGTTGGGATCACTGTTCAGTCTCCAGCATGTCCTGTGCGATCTCCAAAAGGAGTTGCTTCTACTCGATCGTGAGCAGCATTGGCACGAACTTCGCTGAGATTCTCCTTCAGCCCAAATCC
>NC_140964.1:125068105-125078105 GCF_056783735.1 Eptatretus burgeri | reverse complement strand
GAAGAAGAAGAAGAAGAAGAAGAAATATATATATATATATATATATATATATATATATATATATATATATATATATATATATATATATTCCGGAACTCGTGACAAATCTGGTTCAGAAACCATAGCTCCAATGACGTGGATATGGCAGCTGCAGATTCGACCAACACTTGGAAAAATACCCGAACCAGAAGTCGTTAAAGGTAGCTTTGCTTTCATTGTGAACAATTTCTATGTGATCCTTACTTGGACTACGAGATCTATAAATAGCTTCACTCAAAATAATGTCTGTCTTGCATAACTTACTGAATGAAGTTCAGCATTGAACTTCATCAAGCTTTATAAATGTCTGCATCAAGCTTTATAAAAGACAGAAGCCATAAAATAATTTCAAAGATAAAATATACATCTGCATGAAACATGTAATTCAAATGTGAAAATGTATAATGAAAAGAAAATAAGATGAAAACTAAAACATAAAAGCAGGACAAGAAAAAAACTTACAAATTGAAATAGACATTAAAATGTGCAGTCCAAATGTGCAAAATGCCAACCATACAGTTGTAGAATACAAAAATATAAATGTAGAATCGAAATAAAAATACAAGATAAATATATGAAGAACAGATGATGCCGGAAAGCAAAGATAACAAATGCACTTGCAAACACAGTTCATCTATTTTTTTCTTCTTCATGTATTGCATCCAATTTTGTGCATTTAATATATTTATACAAGTTGTGTATCCTATCTACTTATTTGAAATAAGATTTTCAAAAGTTTTTCCGAGTGTGTGTTTGATATACTTTGCTGAGGATTTGAAAAGAAAGGCACTGCAGAGCCTCGGTAACCATTTGCATGCATGTCAGGAGGAGATGAAACACTTCAAACTGCAATGAATAGCATTCTTGGCAAATAGACCAGAAGGGCAAAATAGCAATTGGGAATTTCCAGGACGACCATTCAGCGGATGTTGAAGTGAAACGTGGGGAAGGTTGACTAAGATTTGTCCTGCCCAAGATTGCAATTATTCTCCAGAATCAACACGGGCACTAATCCCAAGTACTTGTAATGACCCCTTCAGGTCTGCAATTATATTTGAATGCGTTCATAAATGTTGCAGCCCATAATTTGTGAAAAATTTAAATAAAATAATAATTTAGAAAAATCACAACGTCCAGTCTGGGACTCCGTTTTGTGATTGGGTGATGTCATCAATGAATGCAAACAACAAATGAACAAATTGTTGTTCATAATTTTGTTAGGTTGCTTCCTGAGCTGTTCTGTGTTCTTACTCTTTCACGAGCCTTGACTATGCATGAAAAATATAAAGCAACATATAACGTAGGCAATTAATCCCCTAATAACATGCTATTTTTTGCAGGTGAGTTTGATGAGTAATCCTATTTTCTGTACATCGTTCTAGTTGCTAATCCACTCTAATATATATCTATACCATACTGTGTCCATAAATAAAAGTTGCATGATTGTGTCTGAATGGGGTAATTGTCATAACCACAGCATGTACAAACCAGAACGATACCTCATTTAAAACCTCTTGGGGTCGGACAGTGCATGCGGTTTATAAATATCTGTGTTCACGCAATTTTGAATTATGGTCATATTTGTTGTGCGTGTGGTGTACAGGCTCAGAGTCTTTGGTTTGCACATTTACCAAAAGAAAAAACAAAATCACCACAAATTTTAAGTCAATTCTGTCAACATATAATTATCTTTGCATCAATTTACTTCACTGAGAAACCTTGTCAGTCTTAACAGTAAGTGACAATTATGCTGTTAAAGGACATTCATAACAAACTCCATAAATATTCCACACTCCATTGGAAACAAATTCCCTCACAAACGGAATCTGGGACTCCTTACTTATGCTTCCACAAACTTTTAATGCATTTGTGAGGCATACGAAAGAAGGCTGACAATGTCTGGAATGAGCGGAAGAATGAAGTTCTTGGGCAGTAACTTCTCACACTTCTCAGATGGTAGTTCACACACCGACCAGCCAGAAGTAAAGAAATAATATAACCACAAATTATTCAGTTAATTCCATCAAATGAATCATTTCCTTTTCGTCGATTTACATACTTCACCAAGAAACCAAGAAACCTATATATATATATATATATATATATATATATATATATATATATATATATATATATATATATATATATATATATATATATATATATATAGCACACACACACACACACACACACACACACACACACACACACACACACACACACACACACACACACACACACACACACACACACACACACACACACACACACACACACACACACATATATATATATATATATATATATATATATATATATATATATATATATACACACGCACACACGTCTAATTATGCCAAGTTAATTACCGGGGAATACGCCCTCGGTATGCCTTGTCCGAAACGGATCACTCGACCGGATCGGATCACTTTTTCGGATTGGATGCAGCCGAGCGACACTGCCAAGGACGTACCAGCTAAAAGGAATGGATCGTTGGGAATAAAGTCCCGGCTAAAGTAGGATTTGGACCATGCTGGATCAATGGAAGAAAAGACAAAAATGAGCAGGGAACATTCCTAATAATTATTTATTTGCAAGCAGGCGAGGAAAGATATGTGGCACAGTGAATAGTTTTATTGTTGTGTGTAATGCAAGGATAGAAAGAAGCATGGTGCGACAATAAACAGGAAACTTACAAAAGGGGACAGAGAGCAGACTTAATGCGAAATTAATAACAATAATAATAACGATATTCTGTGGTCTTACTAAGGCAGACAGGCGCCAGGACACATGCATACGCACACACACAGACACAGAAAACCTGATGAAGAGGGAGTTCAGAACCAGGAATTGGGCACGGTAAAGGGGGAGCTTGAGTCGAGAAGGGGTGGAGTCCAGAGTGCGAGGGTGGAGTCGTAGGCGGGACCAGGTAGGTGGGTGGGGTCGATGTCGTGTGGGCGGAGACGAGGAGGCGGAGACGACGAGCATGAGGTGGGTCGTGGCGGTGTTGATGAGTCGAGGTGAGAGAGATGCGGAGAAACTCAAAAGCAAAAGGCAAGAGGAGGGACGGCGGAACTTCTCTGACCTTCATTGGATTTGCAGCTCGGGGGTGCGGCAACCCCCAATCGTAATGTCATCACGTGAATCGGTCACTCCGATTGGCCCCAACGCCTCACGCAGCCCGCCAGCTTGGGCTGGAAACCGCCTCACTTCGTTTCCGGCAAGGCCATCTCAAACAGCGGCAATATTGCGCTCTGACCCCACGAGATGACATGAATCTCCCACACCGAAATTGGCACGCGAATCATCCTGCAAAAAACCCTGGGCGACCGTTCGAGGGTCCCGCATGCCCGCTTGGGCGTTCGACCAGCGTCGATCAACACACTCGTTCCGCGTGCGTGCCAACGTGGCCCGCACTGCACATTTCCTGGCTTGATCGCAGCTTCACTGGCCGTAGAGACGAGAAGGCGTTCACCATCCGTGGAGAATCCACTGCTGCCAGCGAGGATCGAAGGTACATCGCCATGGATAAATCCATGCATATTTCACGAGCGGCGTACGTGTCTGCTTTCGAGCACATTCCATACAGTGCATGCGGTTCCGCCATTATGCACGTGGCTCGCACTCCCGTTCACACGACTCCGCTAGCGTGTGCGCGGGGCGAACACCAATATGTGTCGGATATTGAGGTTAAAAAGGAACAAGCCGCTTCTATTCGCACATTCGTATCCTGCCAAACATGCCATGGAGTCGTCTTTATTGGCCTTAGTATGCGTTTCATGCAGCGTGGACGTCGTGCTGGCTGTTTCCCGTGCCGTGTAAACACCATTCATGCAGCCTCTTAAAAGGTATTTATTCGCATGCCTTTTTAATGCAATTGGCAATTATCCCCAGACCATCGGAAGCTCGAGTCGATAATCCCGCACCAACAATCACACCACATGACTCGGCGCTGCAGTTTCCCCACCGCAGCGCTGCACGTGCTGGCCTCCACGAGGCCCCACCTTACAGCGAAAGCGCACATGGCTGATTTACCTCAGGAATAATCAGAAAAGAAGTAGAGTAGGAATGAAATGAAGGAGAAAATTATTTAAGCAACCCTAGCTATTAGACCATCCCAACGCACTCCCTTGTTGTCCCGCTAAACAAAAGGAAGGGGACTATCTACACGAAAAATAATGGAATAACTGTCTTGGGACACCTATCTGTTGTATGCATGAAGTTTCGAGAACCGCAACAATATATATATATATATATATATATATATATATATATATATATATATATATATATATATATATATATATATATATATATATATATATATATATATATATATATATATATATATATTGTTACGAATTTCGGTCCGCCCGGCATGCGATCGGCCACGTAACTCAAATCGCGACCGTGTCGCCCACTGGAACAGACAATTCAGTCGTGACCCTCCGTGGAACTACCGCCAGGAGCTAGTCATGGGTGGGTCTTTCGACCACACCACAATCGTGCCAATCGGCCACCCGCGCAGGATAGGGTTGTTCGGCAAACTCGACCTACTTAAGTACCTGCGCGGGTAGTTAACCGGGCGATCGTACCGCGCCGCTGGCCGGCCGAGGACACGAACCGCTAAAGCGGTCCGTTCCGTGCTTCAGTGATAACCGAGCGGTGTTATCGCCGGCCCCGACGGACGTGATGATTTACCGGGTGCTTACACCCTTCTACCAATTCCTTCCGTGATGCAAGATGGAACTTTCAAACAAAGGAAAGGACGCAACGAAACGGGGAACAGTTCGACAAGTACATTTATTACGCACTCAGACAAGGCAAGCACGTATTCACAGCCAAACAGGAGGAATGCAATTTACAAGCAAGAGTTACAACCGAATAAAGCAATGTTTATTTTCATGCACTTAAACAGTTTCTACTTTACAAGACACGGCGCCACAACATGCATTCAAAGAAAAAGCAAAAAAAAAACCCTCATAGACAAGGGAGTCAGACTGGGCCCGTGGGCTTAATGTGCGTTGAACCTGGAGGAGCGGCCAGTTCCACGAGACCGAAGGGTCTTACCCGCACCCTCGTGGCGCGATGGCGGGCAAGACGCGATGTCAGCGTAGCTGCGCCTGGCTTCGTGCCCTGGCGTGGTCGGCGAGTTCTCTCCGGCGCTCCCTGTCTGCCTTTCCCGTCGGCTTCGAGCTCCGTCTCCCGACTCGACTGCCCCGCCGACACTGCAGACTTGACTGCCCCGCCGTCACTGCTGCTGCCACTCCACTGCTCCCACTTTTCCTCGCTCTCCAGACCCTCCAGACTGCCACTCTTCTGCGCTCTCCAGACCCTCCGGACTTGACTTTTTCTGCCGACACTCCGCCGCTCCCACTTGACTGTTCTGCTGCGAGCTGCACCGTGCTCGCACTTATATAGCCCGAGGGAGGGGCGTCATTGCAAATTTCTGGATCACAGCAGGTTCGGAGGCGGGGCCACACCACCCGATGCTCGGCCATTGGGTGGATGAAAAGGGGGCGTGAAGCATTCCTGATCCGCTTTTTGAGGCGAAAGGAATGCATTCACAGCCCATGGCACGATGTGTGGTAGAAAGGCGGAGGTGGTGGGAGTTTGCTGCGGTGGTTTGGGAAGGGTGGTGGTGGTGGCGATTTGGTTGTTTGCGGGCGTCGTTTGAGAATGGCGGTGAAGCGATGTTTGCGGGATGGAGTTGTGGAGGTAAAGAGGCGAAGGTGGTGGTGTTTGAGTTGTAGTTGTTTGGGAATGATGTTGGTGGTGGCGATTTGGTTGTTGGGGTATGATTGGTCCAAAATAATGACAGAGAAAAGAAAAACGGCTAACTCAAAGGATCACAGCCCTGTGAACACGGGAATTCCCTTTAAACAACGGTGGGGAAATCTAACTACACAATTACTTATCGTCATAACTGATCGAAGGACCCTTTATGGTGTATTGCGAATTTCCACAGCCATAACAATATATATATATATATATATATATATATATATATATATATATATATATATATATATATATATATATATACATACATACATACATACATACATACATATATTGTTACAGATCTGGAAACCATTTGCATTCAACATACAGATGTCCCAAAAGTCAGTTATGTCGTTAAGTACAGGATGTGTGTCGTCAGATCCCCTTCCGTTTGTCTCGTGGGAGAATCAAAGGCGTGCGTTGCAATTTCTTTTAGTGAGGTTGTTACATCAAATAAACCATCCCATCTGCATGACCCCTTTGGCCCATCACGCTCCATCACCACCCGCTGGCTGCTCGTACCTTGACTTGCCGAGAGGGGGTCTCGCGGTTCCAGTTCTCAGCTACCACGAACATTGTAACTCTTGTACGATGACCTTCGCGGCGCTGACACTGTTACTCGTCTAGAGCGAAGCCACGTGGAGGAGTAACTGGGGTCTCCTGGCAGGGGCCAAGGCCCCGCCGCGGAAAGGTGGGCTGGAGGACCCTGTCCAATCGGAGGCAAGGTGCATTTTTCGCAAAGGGCCCCTCCCCATGGAGAGAGGCCAATAAATCTCAGAGACTCTCTGTAAAAAGGGGTCTGATCGAGTTTGCTTTCACGGTGGCTGTAAGCAGTCAGTTTTTTTTTCACGGTGGCTGTACTGGGTTGTGGAGTTTCACGGTGGCTGCTACAAGGAGTCTGAAGGAAGGACAGAGCGACCCTGACCTCCCTCCGTGGACCCCGATTGTTCACCACCTGAGCTCCGCCATGAACCACGAATCCCTACGTGCGACTGGGGACCGGACCAACGACCTTTGTCTGGTGCCGCATTGCGGAGCATGCCCTTCCTCCGACGGTCAGTATGCAAAACATGAGAACACCACTGAATTCTGACCTCCAGCTTGTCTCTCTCCATGGCTGCAGGGGTCCAATAAAGACTCTGGGTTTCTTTTAATTTTGTGTGTGTGTGTGTCTGCGTGTGGGCCCATCTTGGAAGTAGATCTGAATAAGTGTTTTTGCTCATTGTAAATATTCCTTCTTGCATATTCGCGTTAAGTCTTGCCTTTGTCTTTTTTAATGTAAATAAACATTTGTAGAAATATTCCCAGTCCATTTCTGTCCCTTCTTGAATTGGTCCAGCATGGTTCGGATCTGAGTTTAGGTGGAGTTTTATCCCCGATAATCCGTTCATTCCAGCCGGTACGGCTTTGGCAGTTTCTGCTCGGCTGCACCCGAACCGGAGTTAGTAGTCGGTAGTTGGAACTCTACCGCAGTCGGTAGCGTGACCCGGTTCGAGCAAGATGTGCCGAGGGCATGGTTTCCCCGGTAGTCGAAATCGCGTAGTTAATTAGGTAAATTGGTTATAGACAAATAGACACTACGCTACGCGGTTGAGATATTGGCGACCACAGTCGGTTAAACGACCCGCTGGCTCGTGGAGTTGTCCGAGCGACGGCCTACAATTCCGGGGAGTGTGGTGGGAGACGATGCAAGCTTTCCCCACCTAGTGGTCATTCTCACCACCGACCCCCGGCCCACAACAGTTTGGAATCAGGAGTGGGATTCGAACCCCTCCGCCTCCACAGATATATTTACAGGATTCGGACCAGGGGTGTGCTTGACAACCCCCCCTTCCCTCCAAATTAAGAGCAGTAAAATTTTATTTAATTCTCAGTACGGACCATGGCGAACCAAGACGGAGTGGTACAAGTGGGTTCTGAGATAAGGTTAAAGGAATCCGTGGCTCAGGACAACACCGTTCAGGGAGATCTTTCCCTGCAAATGACAGCGCAGCAGTTTCTGGAGATAATGGAGAGGTTAATACCAATACATGAGAGTATGCAAAACTTGGGAAGCTGCATGGATGCGAATACGCAGGCACCGAACGGCAAAAGGCAAAACGTCGTCCCAAATTTTGCAAATGAGGTCAGTACTGCACATGGGGAAATGAGCGAGTTGAAAGAGAGTGTGAAAGGTGTTTGGTCCGCAATGGAAACGGGAAAAGGAAGAAGTGACGGATAGGATAACGACGATTGGGCGAGAGGTGGATAAACTCGGACAGGGGATGAAGGAAATTAAAAAAGGACAAGGGCAATTAAAAGCAGAGATTGGGAGAAACATGTCCGCCATACAAAATTTAAAACAAGGCTAGCAGGAAGCGAAGGGGGAATTGGAATCCGTAAAGGAAGGGTGTAAAATGAGACATGACGAAATGACAGAAATGGTAAAAGAGATGGGACGGAAGGTCGAGACGGAGAGCCAAGAATTTGGGGAGCGATTGAAGAAACATGAGGACGAGACAAAGGATGGTTTTAGCATCGCGAAGGAAGGATTAACAGAGACGCAAAGGGAGATAGAACGAGTAAAAGATAAGATAAATTAAATAAAGTAAAAGAGGAGTAAACACAGATAGAGGGGAAGGTAAGGGACATTAACGTGGAGCTTGTGGAATGTCTTGAGACTCGATGCAAGGAGCAGAATGGGCTCCTTCAGGAACAGAGGGAGAGGATATGCTCCCTCGTGGCAGGCCGTGATGAGGTGAGTCCAGTCAGGCCGTACGAGGTCGAGCCTTGCATGATGCGAAAGGGTACATGCCGAGCTTGGGGGGGTATAGAAACCCTGGGATCTTTTGAGCTAACACGAGCCCCCAGTATGATTGTCCCGGAGTGTGTGTCAAAATGTGTGCAGAATGCGAATGACATGGCATGTGTGAGTGCATGTGAGGAGATGGAACACGGACCGACCCAGGCAGGAGACGTGGGTCGTGTAACGGACTGAGTTATTTTGGAAACCTCGCCGGCTCCGCGGGACGCTGCGTGCGAGGTCCGTTCCATGTGCTGCACGCAGCGAGTAGAATTCGCGGGACGTGCGGAACGAGTCCCGATGGCGACACTACCGGGCCCGCTTGCCTTGCAAGCCTCATGGTGCGGTTCGTGTTCGAGTGACCTCACCGGGGATCTCGCAGCACGAAGTCCATGTGAATAGCCCACGGTGCTTCACATGGCGGATGGCTCGAAAGTGAGTGCATGGTGCGATCAACAGGGCGACGTTACATTTTAAATTATCGGCCAAACGGAAGGGACGAGCAAATTGCAAACCGCCGCCCTGGCGATGCAAGGCCAACCGAGCCTTTGCTCGATTACCCGATCCCCGGCCAGGATGTAGCGGACATCCTCGTCGTGGGGCAAAGGAGCACTAGTTAGTGGATGGGTTTAGCGTTAGATAGACCGGCCTCATGGGGTATGAGCAGTCCTCCATGGGGCCTGGTGGGATCAGTTGGAGGAATTTTATGTTAGAATTTAGAATGGATTGGAGACATGGACAGACATGGAACATGTAGTGGGGACGTAGCTTAGTAATATAATTAAATGGAATGTGCATTAGTATAAGGGATGATGAGGGGCACGAGCTAGTTAGGAGGACATAGCTCGCAGAGTGTCAGTGTTGGTGTGAATTAAAAAGAGAAGAACATGATGAGTGAATGTGGGTCAGCGGGCCCGAGTGTGGGTGTTGTGAATGTGGAATGCATGGTGCGAATGAATGATTGGGGGGAGGAGTGAATCCCACCCAAAGGAACCTGGGGTTAGTGTAATGTTAGTTAGTGGGTTAGTTAAATTAACCAAAACGGATGTCGGTTTGTTGTTGGTGTGAACAAAGGCACGAAACCTTTTTGTAGGGTGCAGGAGTCTATTGACCAGCTGGGAGCGTGGCTGTGGAAATGTGCACACTGAGTAGAGGGCCCCCTGGGCACCGGAGTAGTCGGCCAGAGTAGGCCATAGGTCCAAGGGACCGAGTTAGTGTAATGGGCATGGGCAGCCCACGGAAACGGGACCCAGAGCACCAAAATGCCACGTGGGCATCGAAGGGGACACTGCAGGGGCATTCCCCACGTTCATAAGGAGTAGGTAGGCTTGGTGACAGCCTCAGCGACCCGGGGGTGCCGTAGATCGAGTTCGGCAGATGGGTGTCCCTGCCAAT
>NC_140964.1:124930605-125063105 GCF_056783735.1 Eptatretus burgeri | reverse complement strand
TCAGCACAGGGCTACGAGATTGATTCTGGGCCTAGCTCGACTCAGCTATGAGGAGCGGCTGATGGAGACAGGGCTTTATTCATGAGAAAGGAGGCGGTTATGAGGAGATATGATAGAGATGTTTAAGATAATGAAAGGTATGGACAAATAAGTGCAGATGAATTATTCAAGAGAGGAGACAATGATCTGACCAGGGGCCATAGCCTGAGAGTAAAGAAGAGGAGAGTTAAGATGGTAGTAAGACAGGGGACTTTTACTCCTGGAGTAGTTTATGCATGGAATGGCCTCCCTGGAAAGGTAGTGGCAGTGGAAACAGTAGATAAGTTTAAATTAGAATTTGATGGGTACCTGGAAGTTATGGAAATAGAGGGGTATGGGGATGTTGACAGGCCTTTGAAGTAGTTTGAGCATCGATGGGTGATTGTGTGCGTGTGTACGGAGTGCTGTTGGTGGGTGTCTTGTCAAGAGGTGTTGTGTGGTCGATGTTGTATGATTTTAACCTAGCCCATGGCTCCTCCCCTGAGGGCAAGAAGAAAAAGAAGAACCCCCCCGCCCCCCAAATATTACAAAAACTTTAAAATAAAAAAATTAAATAAGCCTCTAAAAATAATTTTTGCATTTTCTTCCTTGGATCTTGTGTCGATAAATTAGTTCGGTGTTCGTGCAGGCATGATGGGCTGAATGGCCTCCACCTGTGTTAGATTTCCTTATGTCCAAGTATCCTTGTAAGTTTGAATATCATAACTAAAAACAATCATTTGAATTAGTTTGGAGTTAAATTATGCATGGTTGTTTGTCAAAGGACAATGAACCTCTTACACTCTTTGTCTTGTCCAGGTTTCTTCCAAAATGATTTTTTTTTTCTCGAGATCTCGAAGCATTGTTCTTTCATTTGATTCATCATTGTCAAAACATGCATTGCAATGAAAGGGGTATACAATTGGCAATGGTATTCAAATTTCGTCATGCAACAATAATGAATGAGCCATGAACCAACCAGCCATCCAATCGCATAAATGGACTTCAAAGAAATAAATGGTTCCAGGTCACGGTTTTGGAGGTTTATATCATTGATCACCTCTAAAGGAACAATCAATGTACAACAATTCATTCTCATTGGTCCCTCAAAAACATGATGTATCACCATTTACGAAAGGCCACTCATGCAGATAGATGCATTGGAAGTCTTTGAAAACCAGTCAAGGTTGGTTTCAGGCAGACGTACTTTGGAAGGAGGAAAATGAGGAAGTAATTTTCGTGAAATACAAGAGTTTTGTTTCTGAACATGTTTTGAGAACAATTTTGGCTTCCATTTTTTATTATTCCATGGGTTTTTTGTATACCTTGTCAAGGCTCGTATGAGAGCAAACACACAATGCACATCAAGGGGGGTATGAGACAAGAGGGCGTGGGAATGGTAAAACAGTGGGGACAGAGACATTAGGAGATCTGTGGAAGGGAGAGGGATGGGGCAGAGAACATGGGGGTATACAAGATGGATATTACAGGAACTTTCAGGAAGGAAAGCAGGGAATTTGAATGAATGGACCTTGAGCGCCCTGTGGAATTGTGGTGCGGAGAAATCACAGACAGGGCGGGGGGGGGGGGTGTGCGAGACGGGAGAGGAGACAGTAGAAGACAGAAAGACCACCGACCTGCCTGCGGTGAGAGAGTGAGAGACCCAAAGACTCAGCCTCATCACGAGAGGCTTTTATGATGATTTATGATGATTCTACAGGAATTCCAATGGTGTGTTTGTTATGAATGATGGGGCTGTTAAATGGGATGGAGAGAGAGGAAGAGAGGAGAGAGGGAGGCAGGAAAGGGGAGAGGATGGGAAGAGAGGAGGCAGGAGGCAGGGAGTGGAGAGAGGAGGCAGGGAAGGGAGAGAGGATGGGAAGAGAGAGGAGGCAGGGAGTGGAGAGCGGAGGCAGGGGGGGAGAGAGGAAACGGCAGGGAGGTGAGAGAGAGAGAGAGAGAGAGAGAGAGAGAGAGAGAGAGAGAGAGAGAGAGAGAGAGAGAGAGAGAGAGAGAGAGAGAGAGAGAGAGAGAGAGAGAGAGAGAGAGAGAGAGAGAGAGAGAGAGAGAGAGAGAGAGAGAGAGAGAGAGAGAGAGAGAGAGAGAGAGAGAATGGTGGGAGAGGGAGGGCAGAAGATGGAGGTAAGGGAGGGGAGAGGACAAAGTGAAGGAAGGGGAGGAGAGAGCATGGTGGGAGGGGAGAGTATAAGATGGAGGGAAGGGAGGGGAGAGTATGGAGTGAAGGGATAAGAAGGGAGAGGATGGAGGGAAGCGAGGGGAAAGGATTCAGTGAAGGAAGGGGAGGGTAGATGTCAGAGGGAAGGAAGGGGGGAGAGGAGGGAGGGAAGGGAGAAGCGGGGTTGGAAGGAAGGGGAGGGAGGGGGGGGGAGGGGAGGGAGGGAGGAGGGAGGGGAAGCAAGGAAGGGGGGAGGGGGGAAGAGCAACGCCTCACCAAATGTTGCTATACACTGCGGGAAGGAGGGGGGCGAAGAGGCATTGAGAAAGAGATAAAGAGAGAGTAAAGGGTGGTTGGCGGGGGGGGGGCGGGGGGAGGGAAATAAAATAAGGGAGAACGGTGAAGGGTGGAGGTGGCATCAGCAAAGAGAGTGATATGTTATGCTCAAAGACCGAACACACCACACACAAAAAGAACCTCATGTTAGAACAGCTGTACATACAATGACACAACATAGTTTGCAATATAATCCGCTGCCACATCTGCAAAAACTTGGTATCCCAGTTCAGGAAAAATTTGTGGAACATGAACCAAAAGTAATCACTGAAAACATGGAAGTACCTATCACTCACGTACGTCCTTATGATCCCATTGAGTGTGAACATCGAAAACAAATCATTGAGGTCTTATTACAAGTGATTTTGGACTAAACGATGCAGAAATCAAGAAAATGACCAAATACCATGACCGTAAAAATGAAGTGAAAAGATCCTGGAAGCTGAAGGATATCAACGTTGCACGAGTGATAGTTGGAGCTATGGGAATGATGATGAAGAACCTCAGAAAAATATGAGAAACCATCCCTGGGAATGTTACTACGAACAAACACAGTTGGCAGCTGTCCGGGGCTCAGTGACGATCTTGAAGAAATCACTCATCACAAAACTTTGAGAACAAAAAACTTCACAGCTTGATGCATGAATCGTGACCCCTTACTGAAATGAATGTGGATACATTGAGCCCGCACTGGGAGGACTCCCTTCCACATTCTGAAACCCACACACGTAGATACCGATCAATGACACACACACACACACACACACACACACACACACACACACACACACACACACACACACACACACCCACACACACACGTGGATACTTTGAGACTTGGTCGGTCTCCGTTTCACCTCCTGAAACCCAGCCACCACATGTGGAGATAGCACGCAACAACAGCAACTTGCACGTACACAAACACACATGCACAAACACATGCACATACACACTTTGAGACCTGCTAGGTCTCTGTGTTTCACCTCCTGAAACCCTATGACTGCATGGGGAGATAGGAGGCAACAATACCAACTTACACATACGTAACACACACACACACACACACACACACACACACACACACACACACACACACACACACACACACACACACACACACACACACACACACACACACACACACACACACACACACACACTCGCACACACTTTGAGACCTGTGGCAGGAGCATTTAAAACCCACACTATCTACCTGGCAAAGGCCTGCCTGTGTGCATGCATGCACGCTCATATTGTACATGCAGCGACCTTTGCACCCCACTGGTTGGCTCATTTTGAATCTGATTCGTACATGCTAGTATCCTCAACACAGGGAGCGTCTGAGGGATCGGGGCAAGGATTGAAAGAGAGAGATACAGGATTGGAGAGGGGGGGAGAGGGGAGGGGCCAGAGAGAGAGAGAGGTCAGTGTTGGAAAGAGGGAGAGGGGTGGGAGAGAGGGGGATAGGGTTGGGAGGGAGAGGGGTGAGGGATTCCGGCAGATGTGCCACCCTCTTTATCGTCCATCCGAGAGACGGCACACACAATGATGAATCACCCTGCCTGTGAAACACCAGGATGACAGTTTATAGCTGTGTCAGGATTCAAATCCAGGCGACACAGATGCGCATGCGTACCTCTCAGCTTTTCTGCCATGGTGTGGTGATTCATTATTTCAGAACTGAAAATATATTTTCTCATTGCAATCATATAATTTATTTTGCCTTCCTACATCCAGGACAGAACCACGGTATCACCATTAAAACTTGAAGAACATATGCATAAGTGGACCAAGCAGTGGTTGTTTCGTGCAACAAGCAATGCACGAAACGGTTGAAGAAACTTTTAAAAGCAAAACGTTTAATTTTTATTTGTATTTATCTATGCCGAAGTGACAGGTCATATAATGGAAGAACAAAAAGGGGAAAAGTCATGGAAATTAAAATTTCACATTTTCAGCGAGCCAGCCACCGCCTGTTGCACCACAGAACAACATTTGGCCAACACAGGCGAGTGACCACTGAACTTTGTTCAAGTCGATCGACATACAGTATTCAGTGACAGTGCGAATATTGTAGAGCACTCGCCAAGTGGTGTAAGCACTCCAACGAAATGTTTGATGAAGGCTCAATTGGCTCGTGATGACCAATCACCTAACCATCCTATTAAACATATACCTTCTGGAGATGCCCAAAATGTCAAATATGTCCGAATTGGACAAAGTAACACTTTTGTCGGAGTCGAAACTGCTTGTAAGTTCGATTCTGGAGCTTAAAATTTGTAATTCTGCATATTTTAAGAGATTGTCGTGGTGATCGTATGTGCAGAAATGAAATAAAGCAACGATCGCTGTCGTCTCCAGCCGTTTATAACCATTGTAATGTACCCAGCGATTCATCGCTGTGATGAACAGGCATTCGATAATGAGTGAGGAAAGTGAAAAAAAAAACTTTATTAACAAATCTTTGTGGCCTGTTTCAAGTTAAGGCATCGTTGAGCAGGACAAAACACATGGTGGCTTCAGACCCCAGCGAGGTTATCTAAGATAGGCCTTCGGACCCCAAAGAGAGTGGTGACCGAGGATGCACCTGGTCAAGGATATAATTAAATATGACCGTTAATTATCTTCAAAAAGGGGTGTTTTAATTAACCCAAACACCCAATTTCTCCCCTTGCACTTCCTTGGAGTTTTCTTGGTTTGCATGCAAAGTTTCACGCTGCTCGGTTTCACAGTTTTGGAGTTATGTAGAAGACACACTGACACACACATACACACAGACATTTATTCGCATAGATAATGGTGACTAGATCCTACTTGGTGAACAAACTGAAAGAGTGTGGAAGTTGAATTACCACATCCTGAATTATCATGATTTTGCTTGCTCGGATATCGAGGCTCTTTGTTTTGCACTACTTTTTGAAATACATATCAAACCTTTGTTTTGAATTGTCAAACCACAAATGCTATTATGTTATCTTGTTATCACAAGGCTTATTTTAAGTTCTTTGGTTTTGAGGTCCTCTTTCACTCCTCTATAACTCATCCTGCCATCTTAATATTTTCGTCCACTCTTGAGTTCCACCAGTTTGTATGCATTCACCGAGTTATCCTTATGTCTTCTTCTTTCTTCATGTTGGAACCATCATTTGTTCCTTTTGTTTGACCATCGCAAGATGCGGTGTGTAAGCTCAGAGAGTGTAAGAGGTAAGACGACAGTCAAATATATACGTTTCTTACATCATGGTATCTTGAGTCAGTTGTGCTGGATTCTTATTGTGCAGTATCAAGTAAATTGTGTTTCGGTTTGATTGCAAGTTTCTCGAGTTAATTGTCTCGTTTTGAGAAAATGATTAGGTGAGACCTGATTGACTATTCCCTCCATTCACAGGTGAAAGCTGATTGGCTATTCCCTCCATTCACAGGTGAGAGATGTGGGGGAGGGGGGGTCTTTCTTTATGATTTATATTTTGACTGCTTTCGACATTTGCATATGGTACATGCTTGGGAGCCTTGTTGGTATGCATTTCTGTCTGCGTTGTTGCTGATGATTCACGAATAAGCGATGAAACCGGTCCAGCAGCTGAGGGGGAGTTTCGCATTATGATTCTCATGTGTGTACTTTTGTAAATGTCTTTAAAGCTGTGGAAGAACTCTGGAAAGAGTCTGAAACAACAAAGAGCTTTCCTTGGTAGCCATTCTTGGTTGCTTTATGCAGCTTCCTCAGCTGGAAGAGCATGGGAGGAGTGAGTGAGAAAGAAAGAGGGAGAGCGAGAGAGACAGAGGGAGAGAGAGAGAGAGAGAGAGAGAGAGAGAGAGAGAGAGAGAGAGAGAGAGAGAGAGGCAGAGAGAGAGAGGCAGAGAGAGAGAGAGAGAGAGAGAGAGAGAGAGAGAGAGAGAGAGAGAGAGAGAGAGAGAGAGAGAGAGAGAGAGAGAGAGAGAGAGAGAGAGAGAGAGAGAGAGAGAGAGAGAGAGAGAGAGAGAGAGAGAGAGAGAGAGAGAGAGGCAGAGAGAGAGAGAGAGAGAGAGAGAGAGAGAGAGAGAGAGAGAGAGAGAGAGAGAGAGAGAGAGAGAGAGAGAGAGAGAGAGAGAGACTCGGGAGAGAGAGAGAGAGACAGAGACAGAGACAGAGACAGAGACAGAGACAGAGACAGAGACAGAGACAGAGACAGAGAGAGGCAGAGAGGCAGAGAGGCAGAGAGGCAGAGAGGCAGAGACACAGAGAGAGAGAGAGAGAGAGAGAGAGAGAGAGAGAGAGAGAGAGAGAGAGAGAGAGAGAGAGAGAGAGAGAGAGACAGAGACAGAGACAGAGACAGAGACAGAGACAGAGACAGAGACAGAGACAGAGACAGAGACAGAGACAGAGAGAGAGTGTGTGTGTGTGTGTGTGTGTGTGTGTGTGTGTGTGTGTGTGTGTGTGTGTGTGTGTGTGTGTGTGTGTGTGTCCGTCAGGACCATACTCTGTACAAAGTGTCAGTGTTGTCCAAGCAGTCTTCTGGGTTATTTAGCACAATATAATAACTGTCCTGGATGGGTTTCCACTCCAACATAGGCTACTTGAATGGCTCAATCATCCCAGCAAACTGGTACTCATTTTACCAACTTCAGAAGGATGACAATCTGACTCAACCCCACTTCGAATTAATTCAATAGCTTAGCAGGATTTGAACTCAGGACCTCAGAATCCCAAGCCCACCACCATAACCATTAAGCTAACACCAGCTGTGTGTGCGTGTGCGTGCGTGCGTGCATGCGTGCGTGCGTGCGTGCGTGTGTGTGCATGTGTGTGTTTGATTGGTATCTTCATATGCGAGTTTCAGAATGTGGAATGGAGTCCTCCCAGGGTGGGCTCAAAGGATCGACCTTCATTTCACTAAGGGGTCACGATTCATGAACCAAGCTGTGACGTTTTCTGTTCTCAAAGTTTTGTGCCGAGGGCTCTCTTCAAGATCGTCACAAAACCCCGGACAGCTTCCAAATGTAGTTCGTTTGTTATCATATTCCCAGGCATGTTTTTAATATCTCTGTGAGGTTCTTTGTCATTATTCCTGCAGCTCCAACTTTCACTGGTCAACTTTGGCATGCTTCAGCTTCCAGGATCTTTTCACTTCATTCTTGATGTCTTGGTATTTGGTCATTTTCTTGATTTCTGAATTGTTTCATCCAAAATCACTGGAATTAATATCTCACTTAGCAATGCCTTCTTCACTCTTTTTTGTATCTAAGTATGATATCTGGTCACAATCCTTTGTTTTCAATGTTCACACTCAATGGGGTCATTAGGTCATACTTGAACAGTACTTCCATGTTTTCATTCCATGCTTTTGGTTCATGTTCCCACAAATTTTCTGGAACTGGGAAATCAAAGTTTTTGCAGATGTGCCTGTGGTTAACATTACAAACTCTGTTGTGTCATTGTGTGTACAGCTATTCTGACATGAGATGTTTTTCAATTTGTGTTCGGTCATAAAGCATAACATATCATTCTCTTTGCACACCCCACCTCCACCCTTCACCTTCCTCTTTTTTTTTCCTTCTCCAACCCCCCCCACCAAAAAAAAAACTCTGTCTGTCCCCTCCTCGCTCCCCCCTCCAAATAAAATGCAGCACTCTCTTTCTACACCTCTGTCGCTCTCTCGCTGTCTGTCTCTATGTCTATTTGTCTGTCTGTCCCTCTCAGTCTCACACCCCTCCCTCCCGCAGTGTATAGCAATGCTTTGTGAGGGGTTGCTCTCCCAACGTCCACCCCCCCTCCCTCGCTCTTTTCCCCTTCCAAGCTTCCCCTTCTTCACCCATTCCTCGCATCCCCTCCCTCCTTCCTCTCTGCCTCACCTCTCTCTTTCTCCATCCCCCCCCCCTTCCCCTTCACACCCCTGTCAGCGAAGTGATGGGTTGTATTTGCTCATATATATATATATATATATATATATATATATATATATATATATATATATATATATATATATATATATATATATATATATATATACACACACACACTTACAAAGCTTGGTGGGATGTGTACAGCTCTGAGGCAAACCTGCTATGACGCTATCTCCATCATAGCAGGTTTATTATTGAGACAAGGTCTTCAAGCACGCTGCATTGCTTTATAACTTTCCTACCAAGATAATGTGATCATGATACATGTTTATCTATTTAGACAGGTTGGGGGTGGGTTCCTTGTCAGAGGGCTGTCACAACTATTTGTTAAACTTGTTGGTGATGTGTTTGTATTTTAAAAGGCACAAATGCAGATCATGTAACTAATTATTTGGACTGTTGCGAATGCACATGTTAAAGTGATTGTAATGTCACTAAATATCCTGATTCTTAATACGAACTCAATAAAGGTGACGTAGGAAATCATATACGTTTTAATAACTCGTAATACAAATAGCTTTTTTTTAAAGTAACCAACTTAATGTGACTTCTGAGGTGGCTTCCTTTTGAGTTGTGTCAATGCTGGGTAGAAAACTTACTGTTGCAATTCTTAAGTTGTTTTCGAGTTCAGTGATAATCGCTGGCAACGTAAAATACTAAACAAAATATCACCATGTAGGCCAGATCAAAACACGCCATGGGCTGAATTCGGCCCTTGTCCCTGCGACCGGAGGTTCCTCATGCCTAATTTTTGAGGATTTTGGATGGTGCTGCCTTCCATCGGTGAGATTCTATTGCTCATGTCAATTTACACCAAGAGCGAGTAATTTATGTAATTTATGTAGTGATTTATGTAGTGACTAGTAATTTATAGTAACTACATAAATAAAAGTAATTTATGTAGTGAACATTTGCGTTCGACATGCAGATGAGGGTGACTAAAATAAATTCCTGAAAAAAGTCTCTGGACAGCCAATGGAACTGGACAAAATTAACGTACACCATTTTGTCTCTGCATTGATAAATAGTTCATTGTCGTTCTGGCTTCTTAAGATTTCAATTTTACCTTTCCCAATGATGTAAATAGATAATGGAAGCTCACCTTGACTGTTAACCTCAGCTCTGACATTTGTTTTAAAACTCCCAATGCTCCTGACCTACCCAAGAACTGCTTGGGGCAAATATGTTTGGACAAATAATGGCCATTTTACTGCTGGCTCATTAATTTTGGCCTTGGAATGCCAGGATCTTTTCCACTTCCTTTTGAAAATTAGCACTTGGTGCTTCAGGAGTGCAATCAAATTGCTCCCACTTCTGGATTACTTTGATTCTAAGATCCTCATCCAATGTATAACCGATGATCCAAAAAATGATCGACAGCTCCTGCACCACGCCACCTTGCCAGAGAGTTTGATGCGCATGTGCATTTTCCGCAAATTTGCTCTTCAAAATTATTGTCACACGAAGAAGGTCAACGTCACACCAAACACTTGCAATTCTAACTCGAATTTATATATATTTTTTTAAAAAGATGAAATACGGCCGCTTTCAGCGAGCTGAGCGAGTTCCGTGATGTCTGACGCACATATAATGTGGAACAGTGGCGTCCTGCCGTAAATTACACACAACTATTTTTCATACATGTACATGTATTTCTGACTTTCCTTATTTATGGTTGAGCACCCAAGTGTTTATCTTCTTCATTTGGATTTTAAAAAATAGAGTGAACCTGCTGTCATCTTGTTCTGCCAGCATAATATACAAGCTTGATGTTGGCTTCGTGGTTTGTGTGGCTGTCTTGGGATCTTTGGGTCCTGAGTTTGAGCCCCGTTAGTTGCTGAATTAATACCAGTTGGAGTTGACTCGGCCTGGCATTCTTCTGAGGTTGGCGAAATGAATACCAGTGCACTGGGAGATGGACGCAGCATCAGCAGTATAGTCATGCCCCAACAAGATGATAGCTACCCGGCAGCCAAGCTGCCATATGAAAGAAATAGAAGTGTAATATATGTGTGCAAACAAATTCTTTACTGAAATTGTGCAAGTGCTAACTGACAAATATTCTGATGAAAAAAAACAACAACAAAAATTCAACACGATCAACCATACATTGTTCTTTCATTTGGTGAGTGTATTATTAGCAAGTTTCTTTTGTCGAGTCATTTGTTGCATTGTTACATCATCTCTTATATGCTTCTAAAAATCATGACTATTCCATTTCAGCCATGTCATGTAAGTTGCCAATTCGACCAGCATTTGCTAACACAATAAATATAAGGTCCAAAGACAAGCATAACAAAGAGTTTCCTTCACCTGGAAAAACCTGTACTTTCCCTTGGACAACTCAGGGGCAGATCTTGGATTTTTTGAAAGGGTTTGAAAGGTCCAGTAATAAAGGGAATGCATACATGCACTTCCAGATGCTGCGAGTGCGAAGCCACAAAGAAGAATCCACGAAGCCACGAAGCCACTAAGTATGTGGTCCGTGGCCCACTTAAGGACTCCGGAAGCTTTGGGATTTTAGATGCTCGTAGGTGCACTCTGAGCATCTACTCACCACATTGGTAAGATGTTGGGAGGGCAAAAAAAAAATCATTAGTTTCCATTGTAAAATAATTGTTATTTGCCTGTTTATTGTTAATTTTGACGTGATGGAGTTGGAACCTGTAGTTTCCTCAACCTAAATGGACACCAGTTACTCAACAATCCTCTTCAACATTTACTCCGAATGATGTTTTTCATGTCTAGAGTGCTTGCCTGTAAGTGGTACGGCATAAAATCAAGTGTGACATGCAAATACGGGCTTCATCCAATGAGTGAGCTTTCCAACCCTGATTTCTCGCAATGGCACGTCCTCCCTTCTGGACTTGGTAATGACATTTTCCTAAAAATGTGATCCATGAGTCTCCTGTTCCTATTCTGCCCCAACAGGTTCATCTGATTATGTGCTTGTGAAAGTCGAAATTTATCTGGCTTGGGTAAACTGGCAGTTTACCCAAGCTGATTGGCAGGGAGTGCAAGTTGCCCTCTCACGTCAAGACAGGTCCTTCATTTCCACCTCTCCTGATATTAACCGTGCCTGGGAATCGGTGCACACAAGCTTGTTTTCCCTGGTACAATGTACATAATTGTACCATCTCGTCTGCAGTTATCATACCCATCCCCTTGCACCTGGTACACAGAACCCTGTGGTAAGACAGTTGCCGTCAAACATCTAACCTTCTCTTCCTGGAAGGCAAATCCTACTAAAGGCAACTTCAGATTATTCAACAAAGCCCAGAACAAGTGTGTGTTCATGCTCAGGAAAGCCAGAAAACAACATCTGGTCAACCTCAAGGCTGAACTCTCAAACCTGGCTTCCTTCTCTAAAACCTGGTGGCAGCTTCTTAAAGGGGAGCCCAAACGCAATTTTTTTTTTCTGAAAAACATTGAAAATCATTAATCATGGTCTAATTTGAAAGGAAAATAATTGAAATATTTTTTCCCGAATCACAAAGTGCCGAAAAAAAAGCCCTAAAGTGTCGATTTTCGATTTTCGCCAGCGATGTCACACCTTGAACTCACCTTGATCCAAATGGCGGCTTACATGGACAAACAGCATATTTCGAGCTTGGATTCTGAGACTGATCCCACTAACATGAGCAACTCTGAAGTTTTTCAGTATGTCCAAACTGATCAGTTGAATTTTGAAGGAACTATTGGAAACGCTTTACAACAACATCCACCAAGGATGCACCAACTCGGCATATTTCTGGAAAGTTGTAAATTATTCGCTGTTTGTGTTAACTCTTACCCCAATGTAGCCCCGAGATTACACAAATCTGGTGGTCTACCCCCTGGGTGTGACATCATGGCTGAGCATGCAGAAAAAGTAGATTTCGACATTTAATTGCAAAATTACTTACTTTATAAATCACAAAGCAGAAAAAGACACATCATATCTATTTTGGAGGGTATCAAGTTGTAGATTAGCATCAAGGTGGTCTGAGCATTTGGGTTCCCCTTTAAGTCTGTCTCTGGAGTATATATGCTCCCTCTCTATCCCTTTCCTCATTTCAAATGGAACCACAGCTGACTATGCATGTCAGAAAGCTGAATGCCTCAATTTTGTGTTGCTTCTAAATCTTGTGCTCCCAACCCTAGTCTTTCTGTATCCTTCCATCCCAGTCCCACCCAACTGCTCCTGGAGTCTGTGTATTTTGTACCTGAGAAGGTGGACAAGTTTCTGACAACCATCGACTCTGACTCTGCGACTGGACCAGATCACGTGCACACTTAAGTTCAGGGCCCTAAAAACATGCTCTGCTGATCTCTCTCTCTCTCTCTCTCTCTCTCTCTCTCTCTCTCTCTCTCTCTCTCTCTCTCTCTCTCTCTCTCTCTCTCTCTCTCTCTCTCTCTCTCTCTCTCTCTCTCTCTCTCTCTCTCTCTCTCTCTCTCTCTCTCTCTCTCTCTCTCTCTCTCTCTCTCTCTCTCTCTCTCTCTCTCTCTCTCTCTCTCTCTCTCTCTCTCTCTCTCTCTCTCTCTCTCTCTCTCTCTCTCTCTCTCTCTCTCTCTCTCTCTCTCTCTCTCTCTCTCTCTCTCTCTCTCTCTCTCTCTCTCTCTCTCTCTCTCTCTCTCTCTCTCTCTCTCTCTCTCTCTCTCTCTCTCTCTCTCTCTCTCTCTCTCTCTCTCTCTCTCTCTCTCTCTCTCTCTCTCTCTCTCTCTCTCTCTCTCTCTCTCTCTCTCTCTCTCTCTCTCTCTCTCTCTCTCTCTCTCTCTCTCTCTCTCTCTCTCTCTCTCTCTCTCTCTCTCTCTCTCTCTCTCTCTCTCTCTCTCTCTCTCTCTCTCTCTCTCTCTCTCTCTCTCTCTCTCTCTCTCTCTCTCTCTCTCTCTCTCTCTCTCTCTCTCTCTCTCTCTCTCTCTCTCTCTCTCTCTCTCTCTCTCTCCTTTTCACCCTATCATTTGACCTACGACATGTTCCATCTGCTTGGAAAGCAGCCAACATCATTGTATTACATTAAATGGTACAAAAACTGATCCCCTTAAATACAGACTTTTCAGCTTGCTTCCAATCATTAGCAAGATCATGGAATTCATTGTCGAAGTTGATTGAAATCCTTCCTTTTCTCGAATGGCCTAATCTCAGATCACCAATTTAATTTCAGACCAGGTCACTCTACCTTGGACAGGGTGTTTCTACTGACTCAACAATGGATTGAGGCCCTCAATGTCATGCATGAGATCAGGGCGGTTTCTCTCCAGACTTCCTGAGCAGTCGATGCAGTCTGGCACCCCGCCTTGCTCTCAAATCTCTCTGCTTATGGAATCAAAGTCCAACTCCACACCTGGCTTACTGACTTCCTTTATTCTTGTTGCAACGTGTGGCTCTCAACGGAATCCTTTCTTCTCCTCTCCCTGCCAAGGCTGCAGTGTGCCTAGGCATTGTTCTGGGCCCAGTCCAATTCCTACTCTTCATCAACAATCTCTCTGATTCTCTGAAAATTCCCCTTTATCTATTTACTGATGACGCTACCTTCTGCTGAGACATCCGTCATCCTTCATATGAGCAAGCAGCAGCCTCTTTCATCTCTTCAGACCCTGACAAAATCACAAGCTAATTAAACGCTTGGAATGTCTCTTTCAATCCAGACAAATCTCCCATTCTCACTGTCTCTCTCCGAAAGGACCACATGGCACACCCTTCAATCTGCTTTCTTAAAAATCCTCTTGAAGTTCAGTCACTCGAATTCCTGGATCTCGCTATCCACTATGATCTTTCTACAGCAAATTTCATTTCAAAGTTAGGCCTTGAAAGCCAGCCACCAACTGGGCATACTTCATCATACAAGGTCTTTCATTGGCCAATCTAAACTTTTGACAACCTCCCAGGCCCTTCCTTCGCAGATTAATAAGTACTGCTCTCCCCTTTGGGCCCTGCCTCATGACTTGCCCTTCTTGATGCCATGTCATGCAAGGCCCTCAAAATCATTGGGATCTTTTGTGACGAAGCCGAGCGCTCGGCTTTTGCATTGCAGACAATCTGTGGCCTCTCTGTATTCAACCCCCTCCTTTTTGGTCTTGCAACCTCTATCCCCTCCCTCTTGGCTCTATCCCTCCCAGGTTTCTGCAAGCTGCATATTGTCCGCCGGTAACCTTCTCTTTGTTAAACCCCCAAAATCCAGACTCATTGTTCACCTCCACACATTTGTTCCTCTTTTCTCTCACCTATGGAACTAACCTCCCCAGACTGTTCATTCCCATTCTTCCCTCCAGGGCTTCAAGACAACTGTTCACCCCCCCCACCCCAATCCATACTCTTGATCTCCTCTACCCCAAGTGTCCCCATTCCCATTTTTTCTCGTCTATTGTGATTTTCCCCCTCTCGCTTTCTTCCGTTTGTTTGTCAGTTGTCGGTTGGTTTGTTTCTTGTCTGTTTCATCCCCGACTTCCCCTTCCTCCTCTTACTTTGTTTTATTAACTCCACCACCAAAGGTGGATGGTGGTTATGTATTCGCCCATCTATGTCTGTGTGTGTGTCTGTCTGTGAGCAAATTATCTCAAAGTTATGGACGGATTCGGACGAAACTTGGTGGACGAGTTGAGTGTGTGCCGAGTACAATTTTTTTTAGATTTTGGTGAAGATCCGGATCTTGATTGTGGAATTTTTAAAAAGTGATTCTTCACAATTGAGAGAGAGCAAAAACGATAGACTGTAAAACACGATATTTCAAAACGTGATGGATAGGTTATTACAAAACTTGGTGGACGAGTTTGCTGGGTGATAAGAACAAGGTGATTAGATTTTGGTTCACGTCCGGATCCAGATCCAGCCTATCATTGGGATACAAAATGTAAACTGTTCAGCCTGACAGAGAGAGGTATAGTATGCCCACTACCGAGTGCCATTCAAGTTCTGCTTGTGTGCAGCTTATTCATGTTATTGTGTCCTTCTCCCGTCCCCTTGATCTCACTTTTACTTATATTCTGCTGTTGGTGTTTCTGCCTTGCCATTTTGTTCCCTTCCATTCTACTCTCACTCTTCCATGAGCCTCGATCATGTACATATAGTAAAAAATAAAATTCCCTTTTTGTGGATTTGGTTGTGCTTTCTCCACCAAAAAGGTGGCTCCAGACCTCCAGACCCCCTAATTCCGCCTATGCATCTGTATATTGCTTTATCATGTGCAACATGATTTCACGGTATCAGTTACGACAGCGAACCATAATATCACACATTTTCCAAAAATATAGTACTCTCAGCAGCACTCCTGTAGCACGCCAACAACATAATAATGTCAGCTTTGAAGTCTGCAACACCAATCATCAATTTCATCTTATAAAGGCCATGTCCACATCAACATTCATCTTATCACAACATTAATAAACATGAACTACCATTCTGACTCCAAGGCACAACAGGGTCAGTAATATGTCAACAACAAAAACCTGGTGTATATCAACAACTACCATACTCACTTTCATTATGTACTAATTGCCATTTCACAGGTCCCTTCATGAGTCACGATAAATAATACAACGGTGTCTGTCCATCTTGTTTCCGTTCTCTTCTCTTTCTAATTCACGTATTGTCACCAAACATCCTTGAGACTGAGGCACTGCTACGCAGTGGGAGATAGGGTTTTGCAATCACGTGTGTGTGTGTGTGTGTGTGTGTGTGTGTGTGTGTGTGTGTGTGTGTGTGTGTGTGTGTGTGTGTGTGTGTGTGTGTGTGTGTGTGTGTGTGTGTGTGTGTGTGTGTCCAGGCCATAACCTTTCCCCCATTTGAGCTTTTGTCATCAAATTTTCAACAAGCTTTTATGATGAGAATATGAAGAACACTAATAAATAACTAACCTTTTTCTTTTCTTTTTTTGAGATGTTTTCATCACGTTTGGTTCAAGTACAAAGCGGAAGCAGACAAGCTTTGAATTTTGAGATGCTTTCTTGTTAACCTCCGCCATCGAAGATGGACGGAGGTTACTGTTTTCACACCTGTCTGTTTGTTTGTTTGTTTGTTTGTGAACAGTTACGGAAAAACTCCTGGACAGATTTCGACGAAACTTGGTGGGGGGATTAGGTATGGTCCAAGGATCATGCCATTAGATTTCGGACTTGGTCCAAAGTCCAATATGGCCGCTATGGCGGCCATTTTGAAAAAATATTTGAATTTTTGTTTTTGCATTTCTACATGTTTTAAGTGATTTCCAACCCCCAACAAAAAATTGTTGGAGAAAAAAAAAAAAATTTGCAACTTTTTTTCAAAAAAATTTCGATTTTATTTGAAAAATATTTGAATTTTTTTGCATTTCTACATGTTTTAAGTGATTTCCAACCCCCCCCAAAAAAATTTGTGAGAAAAAAAAATTAGAAATTTTGCAACTTTTTTTTCAAAAAAAATTCGATATTTTTTTTGGCATTTCTACATACGCGTCGATCTAGTTTAGTTTATTCAATCGTGGTTCAGTAGAGTCTGATCCGTTTTGACCTACAATGAATAGGATATCATGTTCACTTAAGTGACCCAGCAGTATTGACGGCAGAGGTTTTGCACTCTACCGAGTGCTCCCCCTCTAGTTAGCAATATGTTACAATTCTGCTTATGGCTTTTAAGTCGACTTCCAGCTCCTACTTTTATTGCATTTGTCGCCGAGGAAAGTTGACTTTTGTCAAAGTGTGCGCCATGCTTTATAATGTTACGGCAATCCAAGCTGCTTTAAGGCCGATTGTCATCGGAGTGTGGCTGTTGTTATTGTCTCCAGTTATTTAGTTTTACACTGGATTGTACTTGTTGTTCCATGTGCCCATCCTATCAAATGCCATTCCGTCTCATAACTCATCAATGATTGATATCTCTGCTCATATTTTCATATTCTGCCATTGGTTTGTGGCCAATTACATTTACCCAAAGCATGAACATCAAATAACTAAGACTGTTTGAGGACCATTGATAAAGTGAGCCTTGTAATCGTTATAGATCAGCAATATCATTTGAGGTACCTTTGTGTCGCAGCTCTTTGCGCTCCGTTTTACACTAATGTTCTCAAATTGCAGCCGGAGTGGAGCTTTTTACCTTGAAGTCTTTTGTGAGACAGTCCTAATGTTTTTCAATTAAGCATTTTGAATCCGTGTGCAGTTCTGCCCTCATTTGTTTTGAAAACTCGTGCAGTGCCTTGCAATTGTAGAACAACGTGTCATCAATATCAGGATTTCTCATTTCCGATTTGTAAACAATGTGTTTAAGCAATGCCAGAGCCATTTAAAATAATACCCTCCAGACCGACAGTAAACTCTCACCTTATTTACTTTGATTGCATGGCCACAGGCCAGCCTCTAAAGTCTAAACCATCACATTAAGTTGGTGTGTGCCAATTACACCAAAAATTTTAAGGAAATGGGACATTAAATTAATGGTGTTTAAAGCAATCTCAAAGTAAAATACATTTCACATCAATGGCTTTTGCAGAAATTTTTCCACCAACAGAACTACAGCCGTTAAATTAATATCATGCCATGTAATTCAAGCTTTCACGGTTTGATGAGCAATTTGAGAGTGTTTGCTGAAGATTTCGAGAAGGTACAAAGGAAAAGTACAGACCGTTTCCCATACTAGTGATATTATCAAGAGATCTGATATCGGTATTGTGAGAATCGCATGAGAAGTTTCTTTAACGGCTTTCTCTTCTATCATCTGAAGGACTTGCATTTGCTGAACCCAGCCCAACTGTCATTTCTCTTCTCTTGTTTATTCCATCATGCGAATCCTCTAGTCTCGGGTTTAAGTAAGAATCGGTGTAAAAAGTCTTCTTTCTTAACCCCACCCCCCCAAAAAAAAACAAAAAAAAACAGGAGTTAAAAATATAATGGCTGATCTACGAATCTACATTCCTCAATACTCCAGTACTGTCGCAATACTGTGGCACACTCGGTTTGCTTTGTAGACCAGTCCAATTTATATATGATTGAGAACAAACCAGGTATTCACTCTCTGATATTTATTCTTGTTCATCCTTATGACAGTTTTAAGAAAAAGTAGGATTTTGCTATAAAATGTAGATAATGAGAAACCAGGCTGCATTGTGGCAGAACAGGCCTTAATTACAATATCTTCTCATTTTATTTCCGTGATAAGTTCTAAAACTCTGAATTTGGAAACTTCAAAGCTGGGCATTAAATGAAGCAATTTGTCTGTATGAATTCCAGGTAATAATTTGACTGGGATTAACATTTTCAGATGATGTTCAGCAGAAAATTGAACAAATGCTATGCTTGTGTGAATGCCAAACATTTTCCAGGTGAAATTCAAACTGTTTTTATTTTTATTTTATTGTACTCTCATGCTCATGATAGAGTTTTCCCCTCTGAGCTGGTACCCTCACTTCACATCTTTTTCTCATGAAAGTTGTATAATCCAAAGCTCTCAACATCATTGACATAACCACATAAAGTTGAAACAGAAACACTGCTGCTTTATCATCGCAGACAGATCGGTAGCCTCTGTTTCCCACCACTTATTATCAGATTTTGCTCTCTGCATCCATCCTCAGTTCCTTCAGGTTACATTGGCTCTTCCAGCAACCCATTACTTTGAAAACCGCAATCCAGGCTCACTTTCCCACTCCCACTCCTTTATCCATCTTTTCTTAAACTCGTTACAACTGCCATCCAAGTCTGTTCAATCCCACCCTTCTCTCCAATGCTTCAAGTTGGCAGTGCATCACCACCTCAGGTTATCCTCCATCTCAACCCATGATATTGTGATGGAACTGTGAATCCGTCATCCCCCAAGGCAATAACACAACATATCGCGGTTCCCGCGATAGTTATTTCATTAGTATTCATTTCAGATAGCCCTTCCCTTATGTATAATGGGTTTATGGGTCAATATGGGTTGTGTGGGATTTGGGAGTTTTTCCCCATTCTTTCCCTTCTTGTTTCTCTACCCACGAACCTCTCCTTCACACATGCACACAGTTAATTTGCATACGTACACCAAAATTCCCATTTGAATAGCACGCCATTATACAACGGATGTATCGCTACAACCTTCACTGTACTGTACTCGCCAATGTTACAACAATCATATAACCTCAAAACACCTTTATTATAACCACCACACCACTGTAACATTACCCAAGCTCGCTGTACTTTTGCCATTGCCACCTCAACCACAATGTACAACCACACAACCACAATGAACCACCACACCCCAACTCAACTCTATGCCACCACTATCATCGCCTCAACCACAACCACTACAAGCATCCACCACTGCCTTTTTGGAATAACAGGGAATAATGAACGCAATACAGACACTTGGACTTGGGACGTTCAGACGTCTGGCTCAAAGTGCAAGTTTGCACAAAGCACCATTCAACATCGCCAGTATAGCCCCAGCGCTCTGCTCGATCACAGTCCCCATTGTGTGTTCAGCACACGTTCGTGCCAGGAGAACACATGCAAATACCACAGCGCAATGTTAATCCGCAGATCCATCATGTGAAGGAGACTGGAGCCGAATGGCGACATCTTCATGGCTGTGCCTATGCACAGCACATTTTCAGCCTAATTCACATTTCATAAGAAAACCACATACGAAGCCAAGTCAAAGGAACATCATCCAGTAGCACTGGGAGTATCCAGTGTCCGATGGAACAGTTAGGACCGCATGTGGACAGGGTTGCCAGAGGACGGTATCCCCAAGCCGGGAGCTCGACCATAAGCGTGGCTTGACAACAGCCCGTTGTGAACTGCCTAAACCCCAGGCTTATGTCGAGTGAGCGAGGGGTTGCCAACGAGCAACCATTCTTTCTCTCTCGGTTTATCACTCTTACTTGTTGAATGTAGAGAATGAATGGGACGGCAACATAGAGAGCAACCCAATTTTATGACCAGCAGAGAAGAGAACTGAGAAGGAAGTTGAGGAAGCGATAAGAGCAATGAAGAGTAGAAAAGCAGGAGAGCCGACGGAAGTTATGGACGATATGTTGAAGGCAGCAGGAAGTTGGGGTGTGAAGAAAATGACAGAGATTTGTAATCTGGAAGTGAAAATAGGCCACATTCCAGTGGATTGGGAACTGAGTACCCTCGTCCCTCTGTATAAGGGGGAAAGGTGACCCTTTGGACTGTGGCTCGTATAGAGCGATAAAGTTACTGGAGCATGGAATGAAGGTATTGGAAAGGGTGTTGGAGAAGAGGATAAGGAAGAAGGTAAAGATTGACGAAATGCAGTTTGGATTTATGCCAGGAAGAGGGATGACAGATACGATTTTTATTGTAAGGCAGTTGCAGGAGAAGTACATGGAGAAGAGGAAGAAGTTGTTTCTTGGGTTTGTTGATCTGGAGAAAGCATGAAATAGGGTTCCACATGAAGTCGTGACATGGGCATTGAGGAAGTCAGGAGTTGAGGAATGGTTGATCAGAGTCATGATGGCAATGTACGAAAGAGCACGCACAGCTGTAAGGACGAAGGACGGGAACAGTGGTGAGTTTGAGATATAGGTAGGAGTGCACCAAGGGTCAGTACTAAGTCCACTACGATTTGTAGATGTGATGGAGGTGCTGTCTCAGAGTGCAAATGAGAGTTTACCGTGGGAGTCGTGTGCAGATGATTTGTTGTTGATTGCAGAGAGTATGGATGGACTGAAGGAGAAGATGAACAAGTGGAAGGAATGTATTGAGGCAAAAGGTTTGAAGGTGAATATCGGAAAGATGAACGTGATGGTAAGTGGTAAAAACATGTGGTGAGGTGGAAAGAACAGGGAAGTGGCCGTGTGCTGTGTGCAGGAAGGGTGTTATCGTGAACTCCATTCAGTGTACGATGTGTGCCGAGTGGATTCATCGAAAATGTAGTGGTGTGAGAGGGTCATTAACTAGTGTGGCAGCTATATTTAAGTGTAAGGTGTGCATAGAGGGAGTTGCAAATGGAGGAAATGTTGATTTGGATCTTGGAGACGGAGTGAAGTTGGAAGGTGTGAAAACATTTTGCTACTGAGGAGACATGCTGAATGGAGAAGGTGGATCAGACTCGGTGAAGGTTGTTAGAGTGAGACGTGCATGGGAGAAGTTTCAGGAACTGAGTGGCGTGCTGGCGAGGAGGGGAGTGTCGTTGAAATTGAAGGGAAAGGTGTATGCTTCATGTGTGAGAAATACTATGATTTATGGGAGTGAAACATTGGTAATGAACATTGAACAGCAATGAAGGCTGGAAAGGATGGAAATGCCAATGGTTCGGTGGATGTGCAGAATATCGTTGAGATAGAGGAAGACAAATGATTAATTACGGAGGATGATGGGAATGGAGTCTGTGATGGATGTTGTGAAGAGAAACAGGTTGAGATGGTTGGTCATGTGTTGAGGTAGGATGAAAGTGACTGCATAAGAAGAGTGATGGAAATGAATGTAGGAGGAAGTAGAGGACGGAGAAGACCGAGAAAGACTTGGCGAAAGGTGGTGGAAGAAGAAATGCGGGTAAAGGGGTTAATAAGGGGAGATGCAGAAAATAGGGCAAAGTGGAGAAGATTGTCATGGGGCCTGCAAGGCCAACCCTGCTCCAGCAGGGAAAATGGCCTAAATAATGCATGTTGTTGTTTGTTGTTATCACTCTTACTGGTCTAATTTCCAGAGTGATTGAGGCACCTATGTTTGTAGTTTTATGACAATAATTGTCGAAGGGGCTTATAAGGGTAAGACTTTCTTTTGTGACACTGCATTGCTTGTAAATGCATACCTTTTGTGAACTTGACCATTCATTTCCATCCTGCCCGAGTGTCTCTTTCTCTATTGATTAGACACTAGTGTGTAAATAGTGGATGGGAGTTTTGCACCGAAGTGTCGCCACAGTCAGACTAGCCAATGTCTCACTTGCTGTTCCACTCAGCTGTTCTTTTATGGGAGAGGGGCATTGAATACAGTTCCCTATCTGGGGGGGATTAATTTGTCGGAAAGGTAACGTGGGAATTGGAAGTGATGACCCTATCTAAATTAATCAACTCAGATGGCATTTATGGTTGCGAAGCAACCTATTGGGTCACGGAGTTTTCTGCGGCTTGTTGTCTTCAGGGTCAAGGGTCAGGAAGTGGGTCTGAGAGGCCACACGTGACCCGGCCAGCAAACCCGTAACAATTGGTGTCGGAGTGCAAATTCGGCACAACCTGACGTCATAATATTCGACATCAGGAGTAAGATGGACTTGGGGTGCTATCGAGGACCCGGCGGTTAAAAAGAAAACGCTACCAATATGGCGTGTTATCATTTTGGTAAGCCCTTCAGAGAGGGAAGGAATAGTAAGGCAAATTGTGGGGCTAAAGGCATTCCCAAAGAACATTGGAGAAAAGGAGCCAGGAATTGAGGCAAATTCTCATGGTGTTCCCACACAAATTGGCGGATTAGTGGGGGGGGGGGGCGTATACTGCAAGTAGGGGTCATGTAGAGCCCAGGGAAGTGTGCGTGTCAGATTGCCAGGCATATAGGCAGTGGGCTGTGCTGGAAAGCACAGCGTGATGCACGGCACACATGGTGTGCTGGTGGACATGCTGATGGCACGGCCGGAGTGGATGTGACCACTGCGGCTGCGGGTGCGAGCTTGCGGAGTAAAATGGATGTACCACGTGAGCCCTGTGGGTAAGCACCACGGGAGGTCACGGCATGAATAGCGTGTGAGGTGCGTGACATGATTTGTGGCACGGAATTATGGCAGGGCACGCAGGCTGGAGCCTGGGTCCGTGGGGGAAGCATATGGCCCAGAGGGAATGTTAATGTCAGCAGGGCAATGGAGAAATTGAACCAGGAAGATTGACTGAGACAATGATGGAGATAGAGGGATTTGTGACATGTTTTCATTTGACCAGTTGGGTTTTGATTATTTTTGAATTAGAAGATTTTTCAGCACTTTGAGGTTTCTTTGTATCTGAAAAGCGCTGTGTAAATAAAATTAATTATCATAAATTAGCACTATTCGTGACCTGGCCGGCAAACCCAAAATATATGTATTTAATTAACAGGAATAAATTCCTGCATGGGGCAAGGGGCTTGTGTGAAAACTTCTTTCTCAACCCAGGACTTGACCCCAAGGCCATTTTTAGCTCGCCTGTTCGAAGAACAGAGAGCTAGAGCAATACCCCTGGCGTGAGCGTGAAAATGTTAAAATTTTTGGTGCAAACTATTTTTTCCTTTCTAATGTTTTTATCTACCGCACTATTTTTTTAGACGCCCAATATGTATATTGGGGCGTATAATGTGATACCGGTCGTCCGTCCATCTGTCTGTCTGTCTGTCTGTCCGTCCATCTGTCCGTCCATCAGTTCCTGTCCGCACTCTAACTCCCAAAGTTTTCAACTTTCACGTTTCATATTTGGTACATAGGTACAGACTGTGAAGACGGAGTGTCGCAACATACGTTCGTCATCTAAAGTGGTTGCCACGGCAACCAGGATGCTGCTTTCCATGTAGTAGCACAATTCTGTATATACCTTCTTGTTTGGGCATATATTGTGCTCACTTGCGCTCTTGTTACTGATTACAATATACAAATACATATATTGCTTTAAAATTATTTGGATCAGACTTCACTGCAATGCTTAAAAAAATATTAATTATTCGACTTGTTTTTTAAAAACGATAAATGCGTAAACAGGCGAGCGAGTATTGGGTGTCTTTGAAACGAACTCTGGTTACATCTGCAGCAACAGCCCACTTAGCTTTTGAGTCTTTGGGATATCATCAGAAATTTCTCACACTACCACTGCAAGCTTTATAATGGCCAACATCTTACATGCCTGATTGGCAGTCTGTGTGTGTGTGTGTGTGTGTGTGTGTGTGTGTGTGTGTGTGTGTGTGTGTGTGTGTGTGTGTGTGTGTGTTTGTGTGTGTGTGTGTTTGTGTGTGTGTGTATTCGAGGTAAACCTCATATATAGATTTAATTAACAGGAATAAATTCCTGCGTGGGGCTAGTGTGAAAATTTTTTGACTCCACCCAGGACTCAAACCTAAGGACATTATCACTTACATGGTGACAGAGATAGACACATTGCAACACCCCGTGGCCCATACCAGTTGACTGGTTTGAGTTCTGTAGGTCGTGTCAGAATGGCTACAACTGCCAGCTGAGTCCACAGGCTCGAGCAAATTTCCAGACTTGTTCCTTCCACCACCAAAGGTAAAGGAGGTTATGTTTTCACCCCTTTGTCTGTTTGTTTGTCTGTTTGTGTACAAAGTATCTCAAAAAGTTATGGATGGATCCAAATGAAATTTTGTGGACCGGTTTGGTGTGTGATTTTGATGAACTGGTTAGATATTAGTGAAGATCCGGATATGGATCCGGATCATGCGACTGTACTTTTTCAATTGATTTTTCACCATTGAGAGGCAGGGTTAAACCGATATATAGCACGATATCTCAAGGAGTTGGAGTTGGATTTGGATGAAACTTCTTTGACAAGGTTGGGTGTGTGGCAAGAATGAATTGATTCGATTTTGGTGAAGGTCCAAATCCATATCCGACAACTACAATTTTTTAAGTGATTCATCAGAATTGAGAGAAAGGGCTCATAAACGATATAGAGCATAACATTTCAAAAATGTATTGGGCCAGATTTGTTCTTGTGGATCAGGCATTACAGGGTAGAGGTATGCGCTCTACTGAGTGCCCTTCTAATTTGTCATGTTACAATACTTAGTAGGTTGCTCTCTCAGCTATTATGTCTCTCATAAAGCAGCTGTAATGGCCAAGAAGTGGACTTGAGTGCCATGTGCCAGGGAGAGCACTGGTGTGGGAGGCTAGGAAAGGCCTCCACTTAACTTGACAATGATGTGCCGATGTGCTGATCGGTGCTCGCGACCTTCCTAATCTGGCCGAGCATCCTAGATCACGAGCCCTGCTTACTAATCCTGGGGGAAAGCTACTCTGCCTCGAACCAGTCCACCACTGGCAAAGGCTAGGAAAGGGCTCCCCATAACTTGGTAATTAAGGAGGGTAGCTTGGGGTGGGGGAGGAGGGGAGGTGCAGATCAGGTTGTGACCCCAGTGGTGAGTGATGTCACATTTTGAGCAAGCAGGGAGGACTTGCGAGGAGACCCACACTGCCCTTGTGAGTCTTCTGGAGTTCTCGGTGCTTGTGAATCCGCTGGGGTTCTCCGTGCTCATGAGTCTTCTGGGGTTCGTTCCTTTGTTCGTTCTTCTTTCTTAATTTTGCTTCTGTTCAGCCACAATATAATATCATTCAAATCGTCTCCATTCAGCCTCCAGTGAGAGATAAGTATTCATCATCTGGGCTGAACTTTTCTTGGTGCCCTGAATAAAAGTCCCGGGTCTGCACGCGCTATCATCATCTTTCCTGGGAACACGTCATCCCAGAGACACATGCAAGTCAACGTGGTGACTCGGAGTGCTGAGCAGGACCAACACTGCATGCTGGAAAAATGAGGACCAGGACCAAGAGGCTTTGTGCCAAGGTTTAGTGGGCTGCATCAGCTCAGCCAAGCTGTCACCAGATATGCTGAGACACAAACAAGATACACTACATGGCCAAAAGTATGTGGACACCCCTTCTAATGAGTGGATTCGGCTATTGTAGCCACACCCATTGTTGACAGGTGTATAAAATCAAGCACACAATCATGAAATCTCCATCAACAAACATTGGTAGTTGAATGGGCCGTAATGAAGAGCTCAGTGACTTTCAACATGGCATCGTCATGGGATGCCACCTTTTCAACAAGTCAGTTCACCAAATATCTGCCCTGATAGAGCTGCTCCCGTCAACCGTAAGTGCTGTTGTTGTGAAGTGGAAACGTCCAGAAGCAACAACAGCTCGGCCACAAAGTGGGAGGGCCACACAAGCTCACAGAATGGGACCGCCAAGTGCTGTTGCATGGGAAAATCATCTGTCATCTGTTGCAACACTCACGAACGAGTTGCAAACTGACTCTGGAAGCAACGTCAGCACAAGCACTGTTCGTCGAGAGCTTCATGAAATGGTTTTCCATTGTCGAGCAGCCGCACACAAGCCTAATATCACCACGTGCAATGCCAAGCATTGGCTGGAGTGGTGTAAAGCTCACCGCCATTTGACTCTGGAGCAGTAGAAACACGTTCTCGGGAGTGATGACTCACGTTTCACCATCTGGCAGTCCGACTGACGAATCTGAGTGTGGCAGATGCCAGGTGAACGCTACCTGCCCAAATGCATAGTGCCAACTGTAAAGTTTGGGAGAGGAGGTATAATGGTCTGGGGCTGTTTGTCATGGTTCGGGCTAAGCCTCTTCGTTCCAGTGGAGGGAAACCTTAATGCTGCAGCATACAATGACATTCTAGACCAGTGTTTCTCAACCTTTTTTGTCCCACGCCCCACCATGATTGGAGACACCACAGTATATACTACATATGTATTCAAAAGGCTTTATTAAAACTTTATTGCAAATTTTATTCAATTGCTGCTCACTTCAATGGGAGCCCTGCCCTTGACGCTGGCTGCAGATTTGTTTGATTCGAGGAACCAATTTTGCCAGTTTCAGCCTTAAATCGCCACGTTTCGTGATTTCCAGTCGATTTCTCTTAGCTTGCAGCAAATCGGTAACAACACTAAATCCATATTCGACTAATTAAGATGATGGAAAATTTATCAATACTTCCCTTGCCAAAGTAGTCGAGTTTGGGTATTTCTTTTCGCTCTCCTCAGACAGCCACATCATGGTTCCTTTGATCTTGAAAAGAGTTTTCACAGACTCATCTTGTTGCAACTCACATAACTCCTCTTGGTATTGCTCTGGTACTTCAGATAAATCCACCAGAAATGGCCGAGTCAACCAAGAAGGGAACTCCATTGCTTTCAAATCATGAAATCTGTCATTGAAGTCATTAAGCAACATTTTCAAGTGGTCAACAATGAGGTTCTTTGCCTCGTCAGTTACCTCACATTCTTTCAACCAAGGGATTTGGCTAAAATTTCTTGACGATATGTTGCATCGGTACAAATCCAGAAATGTCACCAATCCAATTATCTTTGCTTTTGCATCACAGAGCGTCGCATTGGCTCCTTGGAGCTGCTTGTTTATAGAACAAAGCTTCTCAAAAATGTCCATCGAGTAGCTCACATAAGCTTTGTCGTCTGTGGTCAAAAGGAGATTCATTTCAGGTTTGCCCTTCAAAAACTCGCTGAGAGGTTCAAACAGTTCCATAAATCTTTTGAGGCAGTTTCCCTTTGATAACCACCTTACTTCAGTGTGGAGCAACAATCTCACATGTTCTGCATTTTTAGCCTCACAAAACTTCTTGAACAGATGTTCAGATTTGGCATTCGCTTTGATGGAATTTGATGCATTTGATCACAGAATGCAGTATCTCATGCAGTTCAGGGGAAATATTCTTTGCAACCAAGTTTTCTCTGTGGATAACACAATGCACTGCCAACATGTATGGATTGTCATCCTTCATTAGTTTTAAACATCCTGTCTTTTTACCAATCATGGCAGGTGCACCATCTGCCGCACATGATACAATGTTTGTTTTTGGGATTCCATTTTCATCCAAATAATTGTTGAGCTTGCTGTAGATGTCAACTGCACAAGTGGTTGTTTCTAATGATTCACAAAACAGTATCTCTTCTTGAAACTCTTCCAGGTCAACATATCTCATGTAAGCCAATAACAATGATTCACTTTCCCGCATGGTAGATTCATCGATTTGTAATGAGAACTTTCGTGATTTCAACTTCTCAATAAGTTGTTGTTCAACATCTTTCCCCATCTCATCTATTCTGTTGCTGACTGTGCTATTACTCAGTGGCATTGCTTGGACAACTTTGTCATCCTTTTGCAGAACTGTTTTCAGAAAAACAGATATTGCGGGATTAACAAGTTGTTTCCCAATCGTATGATTCTTCCCATTTTTGGCTATCAGCAGAAAAATTTCATAACTTGCTTCAAGGGTACGATTCCGGGCTGTAGTTTGAGCAGCAAATAATGAAGCGATTTTTGATCTATTCTCAAACTTGTCTTTCAGAGATTTAAGATATTCCAATTTTGAATTGACATGGTTGGGATATTTAACCCTCAAATGAGCTTCAAGACGACCGGCTTTCATTGATTCATTCGATATAGTCTGTTGGCAAAGTAAGCAGAAGGGTGCACGTTCATCGTGTACAGCAGGTATAAATCCAAACGTCAAGAACTCCACTAAGTATTGACGAACTTTTTGATTGCTTGGTCTGCTTTTTTTGATTTAAACAGAGTAAGTAAATCTGTGATAAATAATAAAATTGATTTGAATGCCACAAAAGTTTGATAAAACAGTGGTTTTATTAGAAAATAATCGCAAATTAAAAAAAGAGATGCAAAAAAAACCTACAGCTAGATATCCTTTTGTGGTTTCCGCATTAAGTAGCCCCATTAGCCAGACCGAGTTTTAGGCGAGCTTTCAGTGTGCTTGCGGAACCTTTGGGTCCAAACTAAAATCGAATCAAATCGAATTTGACCGAGTTAGAAAAAAATTAAAATTTTGTATCATGCTTACGTTGTTAATTATAATTTCAAGTGTGTTTAATCGTCACCAATATTGAAGCGAAAACGGGAAGGAGAAGAGGTTGGCATGTTGAGCGCCAAAGGTACAGGTTTTTCTTGCCTATCTCGCCAATTTTTCAGTCTCGCACCCCACCTTGAGAAACACCGTTCGAGACAATTCTGTGCTTCCAACTTTGTGGCAACATTTTGAGGAAGGCCTTTTCCTGTTTCAGCATGGCAGTGCCCCATGCACAAAGTGAGGTCCATACAGAAATGGTTTGTCGAGATCTGTGTGGAATAACTTGGCTGGCCTGCAAAGAGCCCTGACCTCAACCCCAGTGAACACCTTTGCGATGAATTGGAACACCAACTGCGAGCCAGACCTAATCGCCCAACATCAGTGCTCGACCTCACTCATACTCTTGTGGCTGAATGGAAGCAAATCCCTGCAGCAATGTTCCAACCTCTCATGGAAAGCCTTCCCAGAAGAGTGGAGGCTGTTACAGCAGCAAAGGGGGTCCCAACTCCATATTAATGCCCATGATTTTAGAATGAGAGGTTGGACGAGCAGGTGTCCACATATGGCCATGTAGTGTGTGTTGCTTCTTTCTTTCTCTTTTACTTCTATATCTCTAACTTCATTGTCTTGGATGATTGATGGGCCCTTATATCAAGTGATAAATTATTGATTATGCATCTGAGGGAGGTAATGTACGCATTGGGGATAAGGCGGAATGTTATTGCTGAATTTCACAAGAAGAAATCACACTTGCACACAGCGGTCTCCAGGTCCGCGAATGGCTCAACTCGACTTTTCCCGACCAGTGGATGGGTCGCGGTTCACCCAATATGCCCTGGCCCTCTCGTTCGCCAGACCTCACCCCGTGTGATTTCTTTGTGAGGCTTTCTTACGGGCAAGGTTTACGCAACTCAACCAGTGAATGTTGTAAGACCCGAGAGAGAGAGAGGATTCAAGCAGCTATTGGAGCAATTACGGTTGGAGTACTACAGAAAATGGTCTTGGAGTCTCACGAAAGGGTGCACACAGTGCTTGAAAATGATGGAAATCACGTTGAAATGCATAACTAATTTTTTACACTTCTGAATTCAATAAAATGTTTTTCACAAAAACTTGAAATATGTACCCATATGCTGTAAATATTTTGTTTGATTTCATTTCTTTGCAACAAAATTACAGGGGTTCAAAATGGTGAATAGATACATGGCCAACACGATATATTTTTTTATACCTAACTTGATGGAGCAATGAGGCTCAAATCATGCCCCATGCAGTCAAAGCTGAGTGATCTGTGAGGTGTGGTTGGTGTGGTGTGCCCATCTCTATCTCACTGCCCATAAACCAGGAGGTGTGGTTGCGATCGGGCGTAATAATAAACCGAAACAGAGCCCTTCTGACCCGATAAGTGCAACATGGCATTTAATGCTGTTTTGGTTTATTATTTGATAATCGCGGCATTATAATACATACTGTACATTACAAGAAAATGTCTGCAGACAATATAAATCTTTCAATTGAAGACTTGGAATACAGAAACCTACTTTTGCTCACAATTCTTTTGGCTTAACCTTGTTTATGTGCAATGCTGTTTCACTGCAGTGTTCACTGTAATCTATATCCCTTCATCACTGCTTCATCATCCTCTGTTTACCAGGATGCTGCTGATGATGCAGAGGTGGCTTGCTTGCCCCTGAGTGATGTCGTCTGAATTTGATTCTTCACGTTACCATTAACCGTCAGATTGACGCTTTGTGTTCAAGGCATCGCATCAATTTGTGCACCAGCCCTTAGATAGATATTAAGTTGTGGACCCATCTGCTGGCATTAGCTGTGGCAGGGCCTCTGTTAGGTGCCTGGGAGCTGCACGGAGCCCCCCCAACAAAGAGGGGCCCCCACATGAGGTTGCAATTTTTTTTCAAAGCATCTTAAGTCCAGTCATGCAATATAGACATTTCCAATAAGACGGCTGATCCCGAGCTTAAGCCCCTGGGTAAACTTCTGCTGGCTGGAAGAAATGCTGTAAATTCGAATAAACAGTTCGCTGTAATAAATTCAAAAAATATTTCCGGCTTCAACCTAGAATTTACTGCACTTCCTCCAGCTGGCGGAGGTACTTTCAGGGCATCATTTCGGTGTGTAATGAATTTTTGCAATAAATGTATTCTTCAACCGAATATCTGTCATCATTTGATCGATCATCCCACCTACACATCTCAAGGAAGCCCTGACTGGTAAATGGGTGCTCAAGATGCCGTCATCTCTATCGACGAAGAAGTCGGTGAATTGTTGTCAACACCCTATCCATATTGAAAATTCCTGCCCTGAACTGCAACCTCATTGCATCAGCGGCACAACACCTCGGCTACGATGCAACAAGTGAGCTGGATTCGTAATTGAATCTCGGTCCAATATGCATTCACTAACGACGACTCATCCTCTTTAGGTATTCCTCCTGAAATGAAATTTGGCAGATGTTCAGTTCCATCAGACATGATATAACTGAGCCGAGATCCCACAGCAAAGCTCACCTCCAAAGGTAGACTGGATATTGTGTTCCATTGCCAAGATTTACCTCGACCGAGATCCCTTTTTATATGCACCCTTTGATTGCCTGCAGTTGCAGAATATAACCGGCTCACATTGTGGAATACAGCATCAAACGTGAACCGATATCCATTCGATTGTAGAGGAAAACAACTCGTGAATTGTATTTTCCTTTACGCTGAGCAAAATTATTTCTAGCAAACCTGTTTGAAACGAGCTCAAAGATAGTGCTGAATGAAGCTTGAGGATGTTGTAACTGATGTCAATTGTGGCATGAGAGGGTTCAGCAGAAAAAAATTGCTTTTATTTTCAGTATCTTGTAGGTTATCTTGTGCTGCTCCCTCATGCAGTGGAGTTCTTCGAAGATGGATGGAGGTTACTGTTTTCACCCCTTTCTGTTTGTTTGTTTGTTTGTTTGTTTGTGAACAGTATTACGGAAAAACTCCTCGACGGATTTCGACGAAACTTGGTGGGGGGGGGGGGTTAGGTATGGTCCAAGGATCATGCCATTAAATTTTGGACTTGGTCCCCACCCCCCCCAAAAAAAATGTTAGAGAAAAAAAAATTTTTTTTTTTGCATTTCTACATGTTTTAAGTGATTTCCAACCCCCCCCAAAAAAAGTTACCCCCCCCCAAAAAAATAGAGAATTTTTTTGCATTTGTACATGTTTTTAGTGATTTCCAACCCCCCCAAAAAAAATTGTTACGCCCCCCCCCCAAAGAAATTGTAAGAGAAAAATTTTTTTTTTTGCATTTCTACATATTTTAAGTGGTTTCCAACGCCCTCCCCCCAAAAAAATAGTTTAATAAAAATTTTTTTGCATTTTTACATGTTTTAAGTGATTTCCAACCCCCCAAAAAATTACCCCCCGCAAAAAAATAAAAAAAAATTTGCATTTCTACATGTTTTAAGTGATTTCCAACCCCCCTCCCCAAAAAAAAAAATTGTGAGAGAAAAAAAAAATTTTGCCACTTTTTTTTCAACAAAATTTCGATTTTCTTTTTTGCATTTTTACATGTTTTAAATGATTTCCAACCCCACCCCAAAAAAAAAACTGTTGGAGAAAAGAACTATAACTCTGTCAGCACTGTTGACATCATATTTAATGAAAAAGATATAAGGTTCACTTGAGTGACCCAGCAGTATTGGCGGCGGAGGTTTTGCACTCTCCCGAGTGCTCCCCCTCTCGTTTATTTATATTTTCACTATGGATATATCAGAGGTCAAATATAATTACCCCATAACGTATCTGCCCATGCTATGACTTTACTGCCCTGTTCTCTCACTCTCTCACTCCCTCTTCTCCTCAAAAGGAATGCTTCTTCTGCTTCTTTTGAATGCAGCACATGCTTGTTCGTCACACGGTTGTCCCACTGATGAAACACCCCCTTGAAGGTCAGGGCAGCAGAAATTTGTAATTTATTCAGGGTGTCAGCAATAGCTCGCCTACTCTTCACAAAGGACACAGTGGGATCTTGAATGCTCACCAGATGGCAAGGAACACCAGTTTAACCTCCATCCGAGGGTTGGCAAACGCATTGATGCCTCGTCCTGCCTGCGAGACACCAGGATGGCAGCACTGAGAGGCATGCTGTGGATTGTTTATTATACCCGGAAAAATTTTCATTGGTCTTCACGACCTTGTTGCATACCCGCCTACTGTACTGCTGGAGCATAGGTTTGCCTTTCACCAAGCCCAGATGAGCTTGGCCCAGCGTGCAGATTATATACATTCGTTATTATTCTTTCCAAATGATATGACTATTATTGCTATTAATATTATTAGTATTAATTAATACTAGCCGAAATTCAGTTCATTCAACCACCCTCACCAGCTCACCCACACTCGAGGGACATGGACTGGACAGGGCGTGCTTGCCCCCGCCTACTCATCCCCCGCCCCTGCCCCATTAACCCCCCGCCTCCCATCCCCTGCCTTCAATTTGCTTACCCCCGCCCAAAAATTTAATTACCCCGGCCCTGCCCCCCCTCGTCTCTTGATTCCCCACCCCACTTGCCCCCGGGCCCCCACCACCCTGTCCACCCCCTCACACTCAACCCCGCCTAATTCACCCCAGCCCCTGCCCACTCATCCCCGCCCCGTTTCCCCCCATCTCCCGCTTTCAGTTTGCTTACCCCCACCCAAAAATTTGCTTACCTTGCTCCCTGCCCCCGTCTCTTCATCCCCCACCCCCGCCTCTTCACTCCTCGCCCCCGTCTCAACAAAAAGTGTTTATTCTGCTTCAGAGTTGAAAGTTGACTATTGCCACTATGTGCGATGCACTCTTACAGGTACGAAGTTTCTTTCAGTCCAGGTCACAGTACCAAGAAAAATGTGACGCGACCGCGAGGAGGAGCACAAATTTGGTCCTTCCGTATTAATATATAGATGTGCATGCCTTGTTTTCATCTAATCATTATTTTTGTTATTTATTTTGTAAATAGAATGCCATGCCGTGGAAGGACCGATTAAGCTGCCGTATACACCTTAACATGGCGTGTGTTTAAAACATGGGAATTCTTCTGGGGTTATTTGTAATTAATTAGCCCAATCAACTCGGGAGATCATGTCGCTCATTTTGGTGTGTCACACTCCATATCAGAATGCTCCGGTTGAGCTTCACAAAAAAACATTCCTCACACACACACACACACACACACACACACACACACACACACACACACACACACACACACACACACACACACACACACACACACACACACACACACACACACACACTTCCTCCATTTTTAGTCGATTGAAACGTAATGTAAAGAATTTAGTGGACACCCAAGAAACAAGCCATAACACATTGCCAGATGTAATCCCTGGACATACCCTCAAAAACACAAGTTCCCATATTCAGATTTGCACAGTGACATGGTGTGCTGAGTGTGCGTTGTGTTGACAGCACTTTCTCTTTTTCAAAGTTGGGTTGTGAAGGGGGGTGATGGAAGTGGGAGGGTGGGTGGGGGGGGAGGTCTACTTTGGCCAATGACTTTAACCAGGAAAGATCGAAAGGCCAATTTTTATTTGATTATTTTTTGATCCAAATCAGAAAAATGTGTGTAGTTGGAACACAGCACGTTCAAACAGGGCGAAGAGTGAAAAATAGTGAAAACTGTCAACGCACAACATTCTTGAGATATATATTTTTTTCTGAGAGCAAAGGCTTAGGTATGACATTTTGATCACAGGGTAGTGTCCAACTGGGACTAAGCATTGCAATACACATCACACATGTGCCAAGCCTTATTATACCCATTGAGAGAGGGGTCTGGTGGGAAGTGAGGTGGAAAGTGAGGAAAATGAATGTAATAAAAGAGTGTGAAGAGAGAAGGATCAGTAAAATTATGATGTCATTCCTCATTTCTCCGCCATACTACCAGCACGACAATGTTGACTTCTCCTTCTTCTCCCTCTGGACTCTTACTTAAGAGGTGTATTGCAGGCGAACTTCACGTTAGATTTTTAAACTTAAATTATGGAATCATCGAATAAAGCATTGTCTGATAAAGCCAAAGAAAATTAAACATGCCTTTCTCCAATGATGGCATCCCACACATGCCGCATCAATGGTCCGAGGAACACTTCCCTCTCTTGAAATGGATTACAACAACCTCACAATATTCCCCCATGCAAATGTTCATCCATCCACAGCCGTGCACACATACATGTGGACGCTGCACTGCAAATGCCTGCTTTGTGTTTGAATGGGCTTAGTGCCCTTGACCCCAATGTTGTCATGCAATTCGACTTTTTTGCACGCACTTCAAATGGATCGCATCACATCGGACCACGAACGATGCTCGACACAGAATTTGTTCATGATGCCGGCGATAGCTCACCGACTCTTCGTGAAGGACACCGTGGCATCTTTGAACATTCACCAATTGCTGCAGGCAGACGGGACTCCTAGTTTAACGTCCGTTCAGGAGCGTTCAGGAGCGCGTGCGCCAAAAGAAGCAAATTTGAGCATTACCTGTGGAAAAGGTTGAGGTCAGCATTTTATGAATCAGTCATTTGTTTTTCGATCAGTGACATGGCTATTTGTGGTGAGAGGGAATGGAATGGACTTTGGTGCAGGTGGTACATTGGTTGTGAATATTGCGAATGTATTGGTGTGTGCATGGCACAGCTGAACCTGCCAGATTTCTGGCCATCAGGCAACATGACCTCATAAATATCATGAACATCATCTAAATACCCGATGGTTGTGCCACAAGCACGCTTCTTTGTTCCATATAGGACACAAAGCCACCGCTGCTGTGACCCCCACCATCTCTGAGCCATGATGGTGCAAAATGGCTCATTTCTCGTACTACACTTGCCCAAGATCTTACGCTTACATCCTTGGAAGAAGATCTGCGTGCTTCTTTAGGGGAAAAAAAAATCACAGGTCATCACATTTTACAGCCTTTCCTATTAAACCTGAGAAAGTCGAATCCTCACCCCCATCGCCAGGTAATTGGAATCCAAAAGAATGATGAAAATGATTGAAATATTCTTGTTCTGAGTGAGTGTTACTGCACTCTTCGTATTTTTTCAAAATTTCAATGTCAGACGAGATATGTAATATGATCTTTAAGATCAATAAATTATTTCAGTCATTAAAGCCCCTGCCAAGTAACCTCTGGTGCTGCTTCAGCTCATGGTTGCCCACCACCACCCAGTCATGTTGGTAGGATGTGACTCTTGTCAAGCATACAAAGCAAACTAAATGAACCAATCTCGAGCTCTCTCTCTCGTCTCCCACATTGACCTTCCTCCTTCACCTCCTGAAACCTACCACACACCTTCTGTCATTGCACACTAATGACCTCTCAACATTGTGGAATGCATCGTTTTATGTGCTGCTATTCCAAGAATGCTCCATTTCAGGGAGTTTATAAGAGGCCAATCTGTGCCAGCCAATTAGCTCCATTTCATTGTCCCTCGGGAGTGGTCTTGGAGAGGACTTTTATAGTGTGGTGTCATCACTGGAATGTGCCTGTCATGGCAACTTCATGTCCCTCGAATGTGGTTGTCATGGAAACTAATGGGAGGTGGGATAGGGGAGGGTATGCACTGTTTTTAGTCCAAGTTTCTTTGTGTTCCAGTTCAGTTTTCCACATCTTTTGAAGGTGTTTTTGGCTAACCCCCTCCCCTACCTCTAACCCCAACGACCCCATTTATTGAACCAGCATTTCTTTTTGCAAAATGAATATCGATTTACTGAGCTTACTTTTAATCATTGTTGCAACAAAATGTTATCACATTTTAAAATGAAATGGACCTTGATGCAATGGAAGTCGAACAAGTTCAAAGTTCAGTTCACCCACCTGCTTCCGTGCAACCTAATGAACACTATTAAGTTCTGTACAAAAGGAAAATAATTTATTGGAAGGGGAAAGATTGTTGAGCCATTAAAGGATGCCCAGCTGACACGGCTCCATTGGCAACAACAGTGACCATTCTAATGTTGATTTGGTCATCGGTCGAACGTTGCCAATGTGTTTCCACGTTGGTTCATCATTGGCAGACTCACACCCAAAATTGGCTGAACGTCATCAGTATCAACAAAGCCAATCATCTGTTTACAAATTAAAGCCAACGTTTAAACAGCATTGCTAATGTATATATGAGCAAGCATGATGACACCAACCAAAGTCCAATGTTGGTCCAACATTGTTGGTCCATGTTGATGCCAAGCGTAATTTTTTTCACCTTGTTCAGTTCATAAGTAAGGACAAAAACAGGGCTTATTTTCACATCAGGTCAGGTTTGGGAGCATGCACCGGAGCAACGCGTCGCTGCGTCCACTTTCCGCAGGTGCTCCAGGGCCCTCCATCAGGCCAGCCCCGAAGCAGATGCCTGGCGCATCACCATCATCTTGAGATGCCGATCAACCTGCTGAAACCAAGAGGCATGTGGTCAGTCCCTTGTCCTCCTCCACTCACGAGGCTGCCTCACCGAGATAATCTGGTGAGCAATATCACCATCAAGAAAACGAACCACATGTTACAATCTTACAATGATTTGAAATATGAAACAATATATAACAATAAATTCATGGAAATCATGTCTCAATTCATAAATTTCTTACTGGACTCATACTTCCACTGGCACTCAGACGTGGTTGACTTCTCCAGACTTTTGTGTTCTGCACGCATGATTTCAAAACTGTCTATCTTGTTCCTTCTTTTCGTTTCACTGTCCATGACTCACATCCATGCATTACAACTGGAAATACCAGAGCATTCACCAGCCTCGTCTTTGTTTGTATTGTCACATCTTTCTCTTTCCAGATCCTTGTGAATCCTGACATTGCTGTTCTATCCCAAACGACCCATCCATTCATTTCTCCTCCACGTTCTCCACTCATAACAATCGTAGAACCCAGGAAGATGAAACTTTCCACTATTCACACCTGATCCTCTCCCAAACTGAACATGTCCATCTTCTCAGTTGACAAGATGTTAGTCTTTGTTTTAGGATTTAAATATAGATGAGCTTTTTCACTTTCCTTCTTCCCTGTCTGCAGCTGTTTCATCAAGTCCTCTTTATTTTCTGCCAACAGAGTGGTTTCATCAGCATACCTTAGGTTATTGATCTACACCTTCCTCCAATCCTTACCCCAGCTTCTTTGTCATCCAAGTTTTATTTACTCATGATGTACTCACTATACAGATCTAGCAAGTAAGGGGAGAGAATGTACCCCTTTCCAGCCCATTTTCCAGCCCCTTTTCCAGCCCCTTTTCCAATTGCAAACGATTCTCTCTCTCTGTACTCTGTTCTTACTGTAGTTTCTTGTTTAGTGTACAGGTTTCTTATCAGACATATCAGATATTCCGACATCCCTATTTCTCTCAGCATAATCCACATCCATTCATGATCAACACAATCAAAAGCTTTGCGACAATATATAAATTTTTGTCAAAGTTGTACATATGGAGATTGTTGAATTTGACCATAAGTGGGTGTTACTGAAAGTTTTGATCGGTAAAGTGGGATATGTAAAGCTTCGTCTTCCACATCCACCTCGAATTTACTCGTTAAAATAATAAGAGAATTAATATTTAAGTGTAAGGCATGGGCTTGGTTGATGTTTTACGGAAGACAAAGATTGAAGAGAAGAATCTGGGTTACATTTTTTGAGGGGGGGTTACACCAGCTGGAAGGACGTGGCTGTGCAGCTGATGCAATGCGCCCTGCACATGAGAGCAGGAATTTGAAATTTGTTTAGGGTGCCATAGTAATAATATCCCTACTCTACGTGAAACACATCGTGTCATCCTTAACGTCCATCAACTAATACTCACATACCGGACCCTCCTTTTACGCCCATCGTAAGGAGGGCACACACATTGATGTCTCGCCCTAATATTGTCTTATATGGAAGAATAAAAGCATCACCTCGTGAAGTTATAATTATAGTTTGTAGTGCAAACCATCATGCGATTATATCTAGTTACATTGTCATGGCAGTTGGAACATTAAGTTTAGGATATTAGGAATTAGACTTTCAGCCATCGACTCCCTAATGACAGTAAAACCTTGCGTTTGTCTCAAGACTTACAATCACCCCAAGAATCTTGGAAGTATCAGTTGACTATCTTACTGCGTGAAGGACACATGCAATTCAAAAGCCTTTCAGAGGGAAAATCAGTCATGAAAGCATGCAGAGTGACGCAGAGAGCAAAGCATGAAATTGGAGTGGACAGATAGAAAATGGAAAACCATGCTGTGGTTTCTTCGTTGTTCCTGCTGTTTGGAGCTGTTGACGACAGTTGTGGTGAAATAAAACGGTTCACAGTCTGAGGTTGGAAAAGGCTGCTGATCTGTTTATTACAAGATATATTTCTGTATTTTATGTCATCATCATTTCAATGTGAATTATTTGCCAACTCAGTCTAGCTGCCTGCACAGGTAACAGGCTTTCATGGGCCAATGCATAAAGCCTTTCCAATGGTGATTTTAAGTCAACAGAGCTTACTGGAGGCAGGATAGATATGAGTTACAACTGATTCAGTGAAATCTGTCACGACCGTTGTCTGTTCTTTCAATGCTTTATGGGATTCATTTGACGGATGTTAAGGCATTCTTTTCCCTGTTAATGTAGTGCTTTATAAACAACTTACGAAGACAAGATAAACAAGAGTGAGAATTGCTTTGCAATACATGCAACTGAACAATGTGATATTTTCGAATCCCAAATAGGCATAACTGTGTGAAAAATTGACGGAATGCCCTGAAACTCGAAATTGTTCTTTAGGTTTTCGTAGTAACGCCATGTACCAAGTTTCAGTTGAATATGTTGTCGGGTATGGGAAAAAAAAGTTGGAAAACCGCAGGTGGGACAAACGGACGCACAGACGGGTGGATGAATTGGCAAACAACAAGCCTATCATCCCCTCTGGTGAAAATGGCAGCGGACTAAAAAGATGTGATTTTAAGAGTTTAAAAACTGCAATTGATGATTGTGATGTACCATGCTCTGTTACAGAGTGTCTGTGCTTCCGAAGCAGTTTTTTGGCAGAGGTTATACTGGGTCGTTTGCCATTGCCTTTCTTGCAATAGTTAGACTCAGCCTCCCATCCAATGTTTCTCTGTCTGTCTGTCTGTCTCTCTCTTTGCCTCTCTCTCTTTGCCTCTCTCTCACTCTCCCCCTCCCCCCTCTCTTTGCCCCTCTCTCTTTGCCTCTCTCTCACTCTCCCCCCCCTCTCTTTGCCTCTCTCACTCTCCCCCTCTCTCTTTGCCTCTCTCTCACTCTCCCCCTCTCTCTTTGCCTCCCTCTCTCCTCTCTCCTCGCTGGCTGTTGGTGAGTTGAGTGACGTGTCATGGCGGCTGTATGGTCTTGGTGAGCTGTGATCTGCTCTGTTTTTTTTGCCTTTCTATCCCCTTTCGCATCGTTTTTCACCTCCCTTCCTTTGTTTCCTTCTACGCATCATTATTTGTGCTCCCATCCTCCCCTCTTCATTAGACCTCGCCCTTCGGCCTTCCCTCGCGCCATTGTCACCCAACCCCACCCCGCCCATATGTCCTTGTTATTTCACGGTTTGCCCTTCGGTTCATCTCTTCCCCTTCCCTCCCCATCCCCCTGTTTTCTCCTCACATACCTTTTCCCCGAGATAGAGAGAGAGAGAAAGAGAAAGAGCCCACAGCTTCTTGTGGATAGCTTTTAGTTGGCGGCCCATCCCGGCCCTTCAACTGATCGTTTTTTCCTCACTAACGCTGTGTTTATTTCCTTTGGAAACCTGTCTCGACTCGTATTTAATTACTGCACGAGAGACATCACCCCTCCTCCCCCTTCCTAAACATGACCGTATTCCCGTTATGCGGCATTTGAAGCATTGACACGTAAACATGGTGTCGTCTGGGTCCCGCCCGACGACGTCAGCGTCGAGGATCTCGTTATCGCCACAGGAAACATAGTCGGTACTGACAAAGTTCGTGCCCCTCGTGAATGAACAAACGTGTGGTAATCTTCGTGTCTGAGACAGAACTGGTTCACGAAATCGTATCGACTGGACTATCAACAGATGACAGACATTTCGTGCTCGTCTTCCCTCTGGACACACCGGCTGTGAAGGTCATGATCTCAAACGCTCCTCCTTTCCTGAAGAATCAGACGTTGATCTCCGAACTATCTCGTTATGGTTCTGTGGTTTCTCAGATCACCATGTTACCTTTACGTCGCCAGGACGACCAGACGAAGCATGTGATGTGTTTTCGGAGACAAGCGCGTATGGTGCTTCCTCCCTCTAACGCTGAAAGAACCTTGAACATCGTTTTAAAACTCGAAATTGATAATCATGATTACCAAGTCTACGTAACCACTGACATCCTGAAATGTTTCGAATGTGGTAATTTCGGACATTTAAAACGATCTTGCCCAAAGGCGACTTCGTCAAACGATGAAACAAACCTCATCAACAAGGATCCGTCTTCTTCTTCTTCTTCTTCTTCTTCTTCTTCTTCTTCTTCTTCTTCTTCTTCTTCTTCTTCTTCTTCTTCCTCGAACGTGAAGGAAGCGAATCCCGTGTCCGGTAATAAGGCCCAGGCCCCTCAGTCCGGTAGTCGGAACAGCAAAACGAATGTTTGGGATGGTTCCACCATCGTTTCATCAAGGAAGAGGAAGACTTTACCTGATGGTCGTTTAACCCAGAAGAAGGCGGCATTTATAAACGAAGAATCAGTCGGTAATGTTCCTGCAGTTGTGACTGACGTCGCTCGACAATGTTTACCCGGAATGGACCAGGAATGGACCCGGTACGGACCCGGTACCGACGGCCAACAAGTTTAACCGACTTGCCGGTGAGGACATCGACGTCTCCCTTACAGAGACCGCTTTACCTGTTATCGAAGTAAACAAGACTGGTTCACTCATTAAAAACTCTCCTATTGGAAAGTCCATCGACTGCGATACACAGACCACTAGTGATGAACCTGCCGTCACTTCGGTAAATATAAAGGGGCTGTCACACCTTGACGTTTTAGCCAGTATATGGCAACGTATCAAAATGTATGTAAAACGCTGGCGTACGCTGAACTATTGATGTTTTTTTAAAGTTTTTGGCGTATTCATAACGAGTTGGACGTATGCATAACGTATTAGTAATGTACACAGAACGTTTCGATAACTTATAGATAACTTATACCAACGAATGCTTAGCGTGTTGTTGGCGTTCACAACGTATGCCCAACAATAGTCTAACGTATGCATAGCGCGCGGCAGCGTATCGCCGACAATCACGTGGTGTAGCCTATTAAAAGGCTGCTGCTCGACGATTCAAATCACAACCGAACTAGACATCGAAGTATCAACATCAGCGTCATGCCCTGTCACACCTTGACGTTTTAGCCAGCGTATGCAGATGTATGAAAAATTTGCTGGATACGCTGGCACACGTCGAATACGTTATGGGTAAGTTTTGTATACGTGAAGAGCACACTGAAGCATGCTGGCATACGTCATAGTATGCCGAGCATGTCGACAAATTTTAAGCATGCTCAAAATTTTTCGACGTATGCCAGCGTATGACTCGCATGTTCCACATGTGCTGGCCATAAGTTGTAGGCACGTTATGCGATCGTTGACACACGTTACTTGCAAGTTACTCATAAGTCGAAACACGTCGAGGTAATGTTTAGCGTATCCGAAACTTATTTCTCACCGATGAGTAACGTGCTTTGAGCCTATGTGTAACGTATCTCCAACGCACATTGACTTATGTGGACGTATTTGATTGACGTCTTCCGGATGACCACAGAACTTACTGAACGTGTTTCTAACTTACAGCTACCGTGTAATGGCATATTGGCAGCGTTTAGGGGAATTGGTATATAAAAATGGGCTTCACAGGAGGAACCCGTCAGTGTTTCAGACTCCATGGTGAGTACATGTCCATGTCAGTAGTATCAGTAGTAGTAGTAGATGAGCATGTCATTAGTAGTAGGTTAGTGTGGGTGATGATGGATCCTCCTTGCGTCCGCGTCCACGGCCACGGCCAGGAGACTTCTTTGCAGCATTCTTCGAAGTTTTCTTCGGCTTTTTAAAAAAATGTTTTTCTACGTTGAACTATTGATGATTTTAAAGTTTTTGGCGGATTCATAACGAGTTGGACAAATGCATAACGTATTAGTAACGTACACAGAACGTTTCGATAACTTATAGATAACATACCAACGAATGCTGAGGCCAAGGTCACATTTGCCACGGCGGCCGTGGGGTCTTCAAAATCTATGGCCACTAGCAATTATACGGCGGCCGCAGTATTTCCACGGTCACACAATGTAGCAGTCACATATGTTTTTATTTTTCAGGTAGCTGCATGGCGTATTTATAAATTGTGGAGACCGAAAACGTGGGGTTGCCGTACGGTCTTTGATTTGATGGCGCACGGTGACCTTAGGGCGTTCCTGCGGTGGCCATAGGATTTTCAAGGCAGACGCAAGATGCCCGTGAGGCGACCGCAAGGCGACCACAGGGGGGCCGCAGGGGGGCCCTAAGGCGGACGTGCGGCCAGACGGACGGTAACGAATGGGTTAATTTTATTTTTTTTTTACCAGTTTTTTTTTCGGCTTGTCGAATTGCTACGGCAAACGTAGAAATGAAAAAAGTTATAACTCCGCGTTATAATTCCACGGCGACCTTATGACCTGTAAAATATAGCCATACGGCGTAGGGCCACCCTTAGGCCACCTCAGAAACTCTGCGGCCACCACACGTTTCTGTCAATTCAGAGGGCGTACGGCCGCCGTATCCTCGCCATAGAGCAAATGTGACTTAAGCCGTAGGTCTTAGAAATTGTGGAGACCGAAAACGTGGGATTGCCGTCTTTGATTTGATGTCACATGGTGACCTTAAGGGGGCCCTGCGGCGGCCATAGAATTTTCAAGGCAGACTCAAGGTGCCCGCAAGGCGACCGCAGGGGCCCAAAGGCGAACGTGTGGCCAGACGGATGGTAACGAATGGGTTAATTTTTTTTTCCCAGTTTTTTTTTCGGCTTGTCGAATTGCTACGGCGAACGCAGAAATTAAAAAAGTTATAATTCCACGGCGACCGTACGACCTGTAAAATATAGCCAAATGGCGTAGGGCCACCCTGAGGCCAAGGCAGAAACTCTGCGGCCGCCGCACGTTTCTGTCAATTCAGAGGGCGTACGGCCGACGTATCCTCGCCATAGAGCAAATGTGACTGAGGACTTAGCGTGTTGTCGGCGTTCACAATGTATGCCCAACGATAGTATAACGTATGCATAGCGTGCGGCAGTGTATCCTCGACGATCATGTGGCGTAGGCTATTCATAGGCTGCCGCTCAACGATTTAAATCATAACCGCACGAGAAATCGAAGTGTCAACATCACCGTCATGCCGAAGAAAAAAACAAAAAAACATGGAGTCTGGAACACTGACGGGTTCCTCCTGTGTGAACCCCATTTTTATATACCAATTCTCCTAAACGCTGCCAATACGCCATTATACGGTAGCTGTAAGTTAGAAACACGTTCAGTAAGTTCTGTGGTCGTCCGGAACACGTCAAATACGTCTACATACGTCAATGTGCGTTGGAGATACGTTACACATAGGTTCAAAGCACATTACTCAGAGGTTAGAAATAAGTTTCGGGTATGCTAAACATTACCTCGACGTGTTTCGACTTATGAGTAACTTACAAGTAACGTGTGTCAACGATCATGTAACGTGCCTACAACTTATGGCCAGCATATGCGGAACATGTGAGTCATACGCTGGCATACGTCAAAAAATTTTGAGCATGTTAAAATTTGTCAACGAGCTTGGCGTACTACGACGTCTGCCAACGTGCTTCAGCGTGCTCTTAACATATACAAAACTTACCCATAACGTATTTGACGTGTGCCAGCATTTCAGACAAATTTTTCAGACGCTGGCAAAATCGTCACGGTGTGACAGCCCCTTTAACACTGAATCCTTGTCAGCAGGAAATAGCAAAGCAAATGTTAACCCTGTTACTGCTCCCATTTCATCACGTGGTGAAGCTGGAAATACAGGAAATGTTAAAATGGATGTTTTATGAGACCCCCCCCCCCAAAGTACTGTATACCTCCACGCCGTTGGAGGTCGACAACACTGTTACGGTTGAGGGAAGTGAGATCTCTACATCCACTGATGGTGTTTCCATTTCATCAACTCCCCCGATTATTTCTGTTACTTCACCAGGAGATATTCCCACAATGGAAGAGCACATAGGCTTGGTAACCAGTACAGATCCGTGTATCAATACTGACGACAGTATCGATATGCAGGACGGTACAAGCTTGTGTGACTCGGAAACTAAAACCGACCCTGACGAATCTGACCTGGAGGAAGCAAACAGGAACAGTCAGGTGGAAATGGTGGAGAAGCTGACCAGTCAAGGTCCCATCCCCCCCCTGAACAAATAAGACTCTTCTTACAAAATACAAACAGGAAACGCAATATAAACCTGATGGAATACTTTCCAGATCTACCGTCCTTCCTTGAGTGTGCTCAGGCTATCGTACATAAGCCTGACTTATTCGGTTTCCACCAGACACACTGTCACCGCTTAAAAAATTTATTGCCAAGGTGTAAAGGGATCCCAATAAATTATCCCACTTCTGATCTTATTCTTAGAAACTATTATCCTCCTTATGGCCAGTTTCAAGATTGGAACGACAAATGTTAATGGTGGTGGGAGTCTGCTCCGCAAGATCCAAATTAAACAGCTGGTAGAGGTCAACGGTCTTGACATAGCGTTGTTACAAGAGACCCAATATATCAGTGTTCAATCGGTGCAGGCTCAGTGGCGACTATTTATAGACAAGGAATGTGTCTTCAGTAATAACTCCAGGTCGAAGGCAGGCCTCATGTTTGTCTTAGGGAAACATTTCCATCCGTCCTGCCTTAAATTTATGAGTATTATTGATGGAGACCTTTCCTCTGTGACTTTCTCCATCAATCAGATCAAGTTCACAATTCTCAATGTGTACGCTCCAAGCAAAAATGACGAGCGGATCTCCTTTTTTGCAGAACTGAGAAAATTCCTGCAAACACTGGATTTGCAGACTTGCCTAATTATTGGTGGCGATTTTAACTGTACTGTTAATGCTTCATGTGACCGGAACGGGCCGGAACCCCAACCATGTACCGCAAAACTTTTTTGCAAACATCATTGCGAAATATAATCTTCATGATATACAACACCCTTCTGATCGGTCTTATACATGGTGTCGTTGTTTAAACAACCACATCTCACTTGCGAGGCTTGATCGCATCTATGTAAATTCTCATTTATTACATGGAGTTTATAAATCCGATATCGTGCCTTCTGGTTTCTCTGACCATTCCCTAGCTCGAGTCTTTATTCAACTCTCTAAACCATGTCCAGGGAGCTCTCATTGGAAATTCAATAACAGTTTACTAGAAAACCTCAACTTCATTCAGGCCTTTGAATCCTTCTGGACGGCTCTCCTAGAACAGAAGCTAAGCTGTTCCATTAACCCGCTGATATGGTGGGATTGAGTAAAAACCCAAATTAAAGGTTTCTTTCAACAGTATCAGTTTTTCTCAACAAGGGCTCACCATGAAGTAAAAAAAAAAAATTACAGTTTGAGATTTTATATCTCCAACGGGTCATCGGACAAAATAATAGAAACAATCAAAAAACCTTAACTGAGAAACAGTCCTTATTAAAGGAAATAACCGAGAGGAATGCACGTGGTGCCTTCGTTAGAATGAGGGTGCGACACCTGATTGAGGCAGACGTACCAACCAAGTACTTCTTTTCCTGAGAGAAATCAAACATCCATTCCCTTTACACAATCAGAAATCAAACTTTTTGTGAAGGAATACTTTTCGAAAATATATTCAATGGAACAAATAAATCCTGTCAGTGTCGCCTCTATCTCCGTAGGCCTGCCAGTGTTGTGTGCAGATGGGCGTTCCCAACTGGAAAGACCCATTACTTTGGATGAACTTGGCACTGCCCTGCACGGCCTTGCCATTGGGAAAGCACCTGGTTTGGATGGACTTACAACCGAATTTTACAAGAAGTTTTGGCACTTATTGGGTCCAGAACTCATTAACACTTTGAACGCAAGCTGCCAGCTTGGAGAGCGAGCTCAGAGTTGCCGACGAGCTCTTCTTACCCTCATCCCCAAAAAGGGAGACGTGTTGTGTATTAGGTCGGTTTCTATTTTAAAATTTTGTGAAAGTTGCAAGTCTCACCCCCCATTTCTTTTCCTTTTGATGACAAAACACCATTGGTGAAGTTTCAGCCAAATCAAACTATGTTTAGGGGTCGCTACCAGATATTGAAATTTCGGAATTTTGTGGTTTTAAATATCCCCGATTTAAAATGTTATGGAACCACTGAATATGGCAGTCCATCTTGAATTGATTATTTTAATTGACTGTCATAGGTAAGATGGCGTGTGCACGATATTGGTCCCGATGGGCCCCGCCCACCACTTCCTTATATGGTCACAGTTATATGCAAATTTGTTTATTTTGGTTTATTGTCTTCCAAACTGATCACCCGGTGAACGAGAGTCTCATTCGCGAATATGGATCTGAGAAGTAAGCATCCACCAGTGTGGCTGGTCGGAGACCGTGCTCTAGAGCTATGTGGACGTAAATTGCTATCGAAACGTGAAGTCCTTCAAGTGTTTTTCTATTTTCATCTGACAGAGAAGAAAACAGTCCAGGAAAGTGCAAAATGAGTGACTGAGCAATTGATAAAATTCTGGGACAGAGTGAGAATTCCATATAGACAGACTTATCATGTGATAAAGAAAATCAAGGACTTATTTGCTGACTGGCAGAAACTTCATAAAAATAAGAACAATAAAACTAAAAGGTCACAAACTCTCATAGACAAGGAAAACAAGTTCTCTGAAGACCTGGATGATATGATGGACATACAGTGGCATACCAAAATGCTTTTGATACGATTATCATAAAAGAGGATAAATTGTTTCTGATTGCTCAAAGGGAGGACGGGAGATGAGGATGCATGAGTGAAGTTGATACATATTTAGCAGAGAAAGAAAAACGACGAGAAATGTTTGATGCACAAATACAAAATCGAGGTATAAAATAAATTAAAAGACTTGCCGAAGAGAGTGTCGCAGATCTTATGGACTCAACAAGCAGTGCAACTGAGGAAGATGAAGTAGACATCTGGAAATCACCTCACCCAGGGACATCCACATCCACGTCCAAAAGGGCTCGCAAATCGGTTCAAACACCAAACCTGGCGGCTTCACTTGATCGGGCTAAAGTCAGTAACCGCAAAGCTACATTTATCTTGGCCTCAGCGGCGCAGAGTCTGAGCCACGACCTAAACGACTTCGCTATCAATAGGTCAACAATCAGAAAACAGCGGCAAGTACATAGACAGAAGATTGCTGAATCATTGAAGGCAGAATTCAAACCCACAGTGCCACTAATGGTGCACTGGGACGGCAAGTTACTTCCAGATTTAACCGGCAAAGACCTGGTGGATCGTCTACCAATTATTGTGTCAGGAGCCGATGTCCAGCAGTTACTAGGAGTACCAAAACTTCCAGGTGGAACTGGTGAATTGATGGCTAACGCCATCCACACTACACTGGAACAATGGGGATTGGAATAACGAGTAAAATGATGTCAATGCTTTGACACCACCAGTAGTAACACTGGTCACATGAACGGTGCGTGTGTTCTATTAGAACAGAAATTGGGACATCAAATGTTGCATTTTGCCTGTCATCACCACGTGCACGTAGCCTGGTGTTGGATCAGTGGTTAGGGTGGCGGCTTGGGATCCTAGGGTCCTGAGTTCAAGCCCCGTCGGCTGCTGAATTAATACATCAGGGGGTTGACTAGCCTGTCATCCTTCTGAGGTCAGCGAAATGAGTACCAGTTCCAGTGTGTGTACTGGTAGAGGGGCACCTCATCAGCGACACAGTCGTGCTTCAAGAAATGATAGCTACCTTGGCAGCTAAGCTGCCATACGACCACCACGAGCCTGGTGTTGGCTTAGTGGTTAGGGTGGCGGCTTGGGATCCTAGGGTCCTGAGTTCAAGCCCTGTTGGCCGCTGAATTAATACACACCAGGAGGTTGACTCAGCCTGTCATCCTTCTGAGGTTGGCAAAATGAGTACCAGTGTACTGATAAGGGGGGCACTGCATCAGCGGCAAAAACCGCGTCCCAACCAATGATGCAACCAGCAGCCACGAGCTGCACTCAACAGAGAGAGAACTACATGCACAAACTTGTCTTAGAGGCAGTCACAGTTACTTGCCTTGGTCCTCCAACGGGACCTGACATCGCCTTGTTCAAGAGATTTCAAGGCCAGTGGCAATTAATCGACCAGGAGAAATTTGAAATTTTGACTGTAGATGAGAATGAGCAAGAATTTGTGAGTGTTGATGATACGATATTATTTGCAAAAGAGCAATTGAAAAAATACCAGCCCCGTGATTATTATAAAGAACTATTGGAACTCTCAATAATCGCACTCGGTGGCGTCCCGGAGAGAGGAATTCGATTCAGGCTTCCTGGGGTCTTGCACCGGGCCCGCTGGATGGCGAAAGCCATATTGTGGAACCAAAATCTTTCTATTCAGAAAACAATTCAAACTAACTTAATGAGAGGAAAAAGGAATGTGGAATTTAACTGTGTTTGTGATTGGGATTTACATTAAACATTGGTTTACCGCTCCTAGTGCCGTCAGAGCTCCCGCAAACGACCTGGAATTTTTGAAGAAACCGGAGTCATATAAAATCTTGAATGAGGAAATTTCGAGAACAGCTGTGAAGAAGTTCTCTGGACGTTTATGGTACCTGAGTTAGGAACCAATTCCACTAGCTCTATTTGATGATAAGGTTTCTGCTGAAACTAAGGCAAGAATTAGCGCTGCGATAACCCAGGGAGATGGAGCAGAATTGGACCATTATCCAAGCAAACAAACTACTGTACGAGTTCACGATATTCCAAGAAGAGAACTTTGGGATTTCCCAACTCAAAATTCCCAACGTTTTTTCGTGTTCTTAGAAATGCCGATGGCTTTTTTGAATGATGACCCAGTAACACGGCATCAGAGCAAAAGTTACAATGCAGCACAGGCTATTGTCTCAAAACTCAAAGCAGTGAACGACAATGCAGAACGTGGAGTAGCTCTAATGACGGAATACAATGAAACACTCACTTCCAACGAGGACCAAAAACAAGATTTGCTCCAGGTTGTTTCAGAGCATAGAAGGAAAATGCCGACCTGCAAGAAAGAACTTTTGCACGAATAGTGAAATTGTTCAATGCATTATTATGCAAGTATTCAGTGATGTGAAAATTGATGAAATAAATGCCTCATGATTGAAAATTCATGACCTGTATTACTTTTTATCCAGAAGTTATTCAATTCAGTAGATTTTCTTTTTCTTATTTTGGGTTATTGGAATTTTTTTAAATTCTGAAATTTCAATGTCCGGTTGCGACCCCTAAACATAGTTCGATTTGGCTGAAACTTCATCAGTGGTGTTTTCTCATATAAAGGAAAATAAATGGGGGGGGGGGGGTGACTTGCAACTTTCAAAAAATTTTAAAATAGAAACTGACCTATTGTGTATTGGAAATTGGTGTCTGATCTCCGTTATGTACGGACTATACGATATTTTCAAAAGCCCTGGCATCGCGACTTACTCCTTATTTATCCTCGTTGTTGAAGGAAGACCAATGTTACTGTGTCCCAAGATGTTCCATCTATGACAACATCTCCCTTGTGATAGACATCAATGAACTGTGCAAGGAAAAACCTGAAGATTTAGGACTTCTTCTCCTTGATCAGGAGAAAGCCTTTGACCGTGTTGACCATCGGTACCTTTTCGAAGTACTTGAGCGGTTTGGACTTGGTTCAATCTTCATCTCTTATATTAAGTGACTATACAATAATATTTATAGTGTGCTTAAGATAAGCAATGAACTTGTTACACCTTTGTCTGTTAACAGGGGAATTAGACAAGGTTGCCCTCTTTCCGGGTTGCTTTATGCTCTCTCCATCGAACCCCGACTGGTTTATTTGTGCTGTAGACTAACAGGGTTTAGTTTGTCCCAGCTTGAACGGCCCATCAATTTACTGGCATACGCCGATGACGTGTGTGTATTCGTACAAGATATCAATGACGTTAACATTGTTCGTTATTGTTTGTCCTTATTTGAAAAGGCTTCCTCAGCCAAAGTAAATTGGAACAAAACGAGCGCCCTTTGGCTCGGTCTGTTGTGCTACTTGACGCCAAGACTTCCTGCTCCACTGTCATGGGCCAATGATGGTGTGAAGTACCTTGGAGTGTTCTTAGGTAATAATACCACAGTAGCAAAAAATTGGGCTGGTCTGCTTGAGTTTGTTAAGGGTAAACTGCAAAAATGGAAAGGTCTGATCACACAACTGTCATATCGTGGAAGGGTCTTGGTCATCAACACACTGGTGGCCTCTACCTTATGGCACAGGTTCTTCGTGCTGCATCCTCCAGCGGTGTTGCTTCAACAGCTCCAGAAGTGCTTCATGTCTTTTTTCTGGGACGGAAAACACTGGCTGTGACCTGGGGTCCTCAGTTTACCACTGACTGATGGACGCCAAGGCCTGGTCGACATCGAGAGCCGGCTAATGGCCTTTCGATTCTCGGTTGCTCTTCGCTTGCTATACACGCGACCCTCTCCACCATGGGTCAACATCGCTCGTCACCTTTTGCAACAGACTGGGAGGCTAGGCTATGACCACTCTCTTTTCCTGATGGACCTTTCCAAAATCGACACATCCCCCTCTGGTTTCTATCAGAGCATGCTAAATGCGTGGCAAGCTCTGACAATAGCACGAGCTACACATTTTTACACGAAACAGATGTTTCTGGAAGAACCTTTGTTCTACAACTCCTTTTTCCATGATATGCCTGCTGATAGGTGTTTCATTCAACGCTTTACCGACAAGGGCATTAAATCTGTCGCAGGTCTTCTCAGCCCAAACGGCAGCTGGATCGGAGCTGATGCATTGGCAAGCCTGGTCGGTGTGCGATCCTCTCGAATCGTGGCACGCATATTAGGTAGTGTGATTTGGACATACACACAGCTTGCACCTGCTTGGGAGCAGGACCACCAAAGCAATGAACAAAATGCACATCGAATACCTTCTCTCTCTCTACCTTTCCTGAACTCGTATGTGCTTTTTCTCGTGCCAGCCCTCTTCCTTGTGCCCCTTTTAACGTAGGCTTCAATGGCCTTCCCAAACAAAAAGACCTTTATTTGGGTTGTGTAAAATTTCTTTCGCAACGGCAAATAACACAGCAGAAGGTTTGATGGAGAGACCTCTTACCTTGTTCTCCACCTTATTTTCCTAACTGGAAAGGTTTTTATCATCCTCCTGTACCACCACGACATGGCGACCTCCAACGGAGACTAGTACACTGGATCCTTCTTTCCAATCACTTGTTACACCGTTTTTCAAATCTGTTTGTAGTTGAATGTCCTTTTTGTAAGAAATCTGAAAACCTTTTTCACATCGATGTTGAATGTCAACGGTTGGCACCTTTATTTATTTTACTTCGGAATTGTTTTGTGAGGTTTGATTTGATTTTTAACACTTGTGTGTTCATCTACGGATTGGATATTCTACACAAAAATTCCAATGCTGTGTTTGTCAATTTCCTGCTTGTTCAGGCAAAGATGGCAGTATATAAGTCAAGGAAAAGAAAACTTGACGGTGTTGGAGTAAATGATGAAGATGCTTTGTTTTTGTTCCAAAGCCTTGTAATAAGTCTTGTTAAATTGGATTTTGCTTTTTTTTCAGTAACTGGAAGATTACCGCAGTTCAAATCAAAATGGTGTATAAAGGAAGTTATTTGCAAAGTCCGAGAGGAACGTTTATCCTTTTGTGAAATGTTTTGTATATAATCCACCCGATTCATCCTTTCCTTTCTTCGGAAATGGTTTCTTTGTTTTCTTTGTTTCTCTGAAATGAAAATGTCACTCCCATTTGGGGGCTTTCTTTTCTATTATTATTATAAAAAGATACAAAAGTGTCTGTCTCTGTGTCTCTGTGTCTCTGTGTCTCTGTGTCTCTGTGTCTCTGTGTCTCTGTGTCTCTGTGTCTCTGTGTCTCTGTGTCTCTGTGTCTCTGTGTCTCTGTGTCTCTGTGTCTCTCTCTCTCTCTCTGTGTCTCTGTGTCTCTCTCTGTGTCTCTGTGTCTCTGTGTCTCTCTCTCTCTCTCTCTCTCTCTCTCTCTCTCTCTCTCTCTCTCTCTCTCTCTCTCTCTGTCTCTCTCTCTCTCTCTCTCTCTCTCTCTCATATTATTGATATTATTTTAATTATCGATGCACGTGGCATGCTTTGAGGAGTAGTGATTGGTGGGTCCATGTGGGAGGAATGCGGGTTGTGCTGGGCGTCTCTGAACCAATCACATTCATCCATTTATTACATACGAACGTTTTAAATGTACTTTTCATGGAATAAATTGTGAAAATCGGCCCTCTCCGCCCCCAAAATATTTCCACGATTTTAAATTTGCATATTTCCAACTGAGTGTTGATTCCGGTATCAAAGGAACAAATGCTTCATCCTGTGTGACATCACTTTGTTATTTGAGTGGTGTTACTATGACGTCACAATGTCTAAGAATACAAGTTTCGGTTGAAATCGGTCGATGAGTCACTTCTGATATTGCTTACTATCCAACAGGACGTTCAATCTGCCATCTCGTTTACAATCGTCTGTCGAAGTGAAACTACATCTCGGAATCTTCAAAGCAGGTGTCTGTAGGTGAACTGGATCTCTGGGGTGGTTTATTTTGGTGGAGATTCCCACAGAACAAGTGTCCTGAATTCACTTGCTTGTGAACAGCCTGGTGTTGGCTTCGTGGCACGGGTGGTTGGCAGAGGCGTTTGAGCCCCGTTGGCTGCTGGATTAACACCAGGTGGGGTTGACTCAGCCTGTCATCCTTCCGAGGTTGGCAAAATGAATACGAGTACACTGGTGATGGGGCACAGCATCAGTAGCACAGCAGTGCTTTCAAGAAATGATAGCGACCTGGCAGCCTGGTTGTCACATGTAAGAACAAAACTTGCTTGTGGCTCACGAAGGAACTTTGAACATGTTTTGTGGATAACTTATCTCACTTTGTGATCATATATATCATGTACATGAATTTAAAATGACGTCTATTTAATGATGTGAGGACACACAGCAAAACGATGAGTGTGGGAAACAGAACGCTGTCCATGAAATAGCTTGTTTGGGAACAAGGGTGAAGCTCGTGGTGGGAGGTGGAGGAAAGGCATGTTTCGTGGTTATGTGTAAGGAGTGGTTGATGGTTGTGGGAAAGTGGTGGTAGTTGGATGGGGGAAAGTTGTGGTGGTGGATAGGGGAAATTTTACAAGTTTCTGTCCTGCTGAAACTCCCATAAATCGAGGATCGCTGTTCACCTCCACAAATTCGTTCCTCTTTTTTTTTTTTTTCCACCTGTGGGACGAACTTACTCATTCTCTTCAATCTCATCCTTCCCTCCAGATCTTCAAAGCAGATGTTCACCACCATCTCAGATCATCCCCCATCCAAAACCATGATATTTTCTCCCCCCACTCCCTCCGTGAGTCACCTTCCCCTCCCCCTCCCCCCAAAATGAAATACCACCCACAAGTCCACCTCCATCAAAATTTCCCATTTTACTTCTGTAATTATCCATCTTGTCCAGCCCATGCATCCTCACTGGTGGGATAGATTTTATTTGCTGAGTCTTTGCTGTCTTAAAAGCCATAAATTGTCGCTCATAATGTAATAACTGGGAATATTACCTTTTGTTTGCTTATTTGGCTTTCACGTCGCGGCTAATACATGCAGTCCCCGTCTTACGAACACCCGGCTTCCGACCATCCGTTCATATGAACATTATACCTGTCAAGGTTGGGGGGTCCAAAGGCACCAGACCTGGAAACACGTGCTGTTCCCCGGTCCAGTGCCATGCCTTGCTGACTCGTATGATCGAACAATTACATTTGGCCCCTTTTAACACTGAAGTTCTGACCTAACACGTTGCATTTTACTTATTATTTGTGTTTCCTTTTGGTTCGAAAGTAATTCGATGTGTTTTTGTGTGGTATTGCAAAATACACTTGTTTTTATAATTCATACATTATTGGGAGTTGTCTTTTTCTTCTTGCTTATGGCAGCTTGGCAGCGAGGTAGCCATCATTTTGTTGGGGCACGGCTGTGCCACTGATGCTGTGACCCGATACCAGTACACTGGGACTCATTTCAACGACCTCAGAAGGATGACAGCTGGGTCAACCCCACCTGATATTCATTCAGCGGAAAACAGGGGTCAAACTCAGGACCAGAATATCCAAAGCCAGCCACCCTCACCACCAAGCCAACACCAGGCTTTATTGGGAGTTGTAAATAAGCATTACATCTTTGATGACATTCAAGCAGGTGTGAAACAGGTGTTGAGAGTTTATGAAGGGATGTTGAATTGATGACTTTGAGAAAATATATTAGTTCTGACGTCATCAAGAATAAAAACCAAATGGTATTTATCCTGTTCGAACTGTAACAAAACCCTGATGTATATTTTCATGGAATTATATGGTTCAAATAATATTACGTTTTTACCCCATAAGTTAAGTGTGTATTGCTTTTTCTTACAGAGCGATCTGGCTTGAGTTTGGATCTGGACCCAGATATAAACTGCCACGCTGATGCTTTGTCTGCAGGGCGAAGCATCAATATGGGACCTTCCTTCGGATGGACATGAAACTGGGTGTCCTATCCAACGGTGCTCATCACAAAGAGTCGGTGACCTATGGCTAACCTCATGAACGAGTTACAAATTCCTCCCTGAACTTTGGTGAGCAATTGGTTTTTTTAAAATTTGTTTATTTATTTGTCTCTTGATACATAACCAAGGCTCGTGGAAGAGCGAGAACAGAACCTATCAGGATGCAACAAAAGATTTTGGCAGTTTTTACGAGAAGAGGGTTGCTGGTGGGGCACATGCATCCTGCAGATGCCTGATGGGAGTGGGGGGGGGGGTGGTGATATAGAATGGGACAAAGCAGGAAGAGGGCAGATGGTGTAAGACCAGAAAGGAGGCAGAAGAAAACAGAGAGACCACTGACCAGTTGGCGATGGCGAAGTGATAGGCCCATCGACTCAACTTCATTGTGAGAGATTCCAATGATCTTGAAGGCCTTGGTATCCAGAAAGACAAGCTTTTTAAGATGTGAGGCAGGGCATCCAGCTTAGAGGGAAGAGCAGTACTCCATCAAGCTGTGGATGAAAGCCTTGTGGGTGGATCGGAGTTCAGGTGTGCGAAGGAAGGACTTTGTACGATGGAGGATACCCAATCAGCAGCTGATTTTGGAGGCCAACTTTGAAATGTGATTTATCTCAGAAACATCATGGCTCAGAGTGAGACCCAGGAGTTTGAATGACTGAACCTCCTCGAGAGGGTTTTTAAGAAAGTAGATGGGAGGGATTGCCAGACGGTCCTTTCGGAGAGAGATAGTGAGTGTGAGATTTGTCAGGATGGAAAGACATATTCCGAGTGTGACAAGCTTGTGATTATTTTTTTTAAGGTCTGAAGAGAAGAGAGAGACTGCAGCCTGCCTGCATGAAAGATGAGGGGATGTCACGGCAGAGGGTGAAGCCATCAGCAAATAGAGAGGATTTTCCAGAGTTATTGAGATCACAAGGTCAGGTGAGAAAGGTAAAAGCTGTTTAATCCTTTGTTGAGTTTACAATGATGAAAGTCCATCCATTGTAAAGAACGACAGACCAATTTCGTCAATCATTCTTGCTCATGTTGTCTTCTTCTCCGTTAATGGTCAAAATTCACAATTAAAAGTCACAATTGGTCACACATTCTTGGGGAGTTGGCCAGGGGAATGGTTTTCGCCCGTCATTCACAAACCCGTTGACCAGACCTGATGCTCGACTGAGTAGTTAGGGCAGGAATTTGGACGTGGTCCCTGTGATAGCTTGCCCAACAAATATTTTCAAAAACCTCAGCATTTACATGTTCTCCACCTTTAGTTATTTTGTCCAGTGTCTTGACATTATTTCAATTTGAAATCGTCCACCACACTGTCTGCCATCTATTTTACTCCCAAAGAAGTTCACCAATCTGAATATGAATGAGGAATGCGAAGCTCAATGACATTTGAGGTTCACTGAGCTGTATACATGAGGATTGTTTTCATGAAAAAACCTCTGGCAAGCCTGTATTCCTGTTTGGGCTCAAGTGAGCACAACCGGAAAAAAACCGGTTGGTGAAAAATCCTCAATTAGTCCAAGAGCATTAGGTCAAAATAGGCCCTAACCTGGACATTTTTGGTAACAAGCTGATTTTTTCAGGATAGGTCCAGGAATATGTCTAGAATAACATCCTAAAAGTCCTCATAAATCCTCCTTGAGCGTTTTCCGCAATCCAAGATGGCGTCCAAAATGGCCGCCTCTTCTGTTTTTCTCATAACTTTGCAAGCAGGTTTCCCCAAAACACACTTTAAATGTCTACATATATGTTTTGAAGTATGAGGAACTCATTAGAATACATCTTAAGAGATGCTGAAGCACGCAAGTACCAATAAGACCTCTTGAGTTCTTCCAAAAGTCCAGGCAGAAGCAGACGCCGACACCCTGATTGTCTCCACAGCACTAGCACTGGCAGAGTCAGAACATGTGCCAGTTGCTGTCGTTGGTACGGACACAGACTTACTGGTAATGCTTGTTGCTCGGGCAACCTCTTCCACAGATGTGTACATGCTATGCCGCAGTAATCCTGTCACGGTCTTCAACATTCATGAGATTCAGCATGCCATAGGGGACACAAGAAATCACTTGATGTTTCTTCATGCTGTGACGGGATGTGACACGGTCTCTGCGATCTATCGTCAGGGCAAGCGTAAAGCTTTCAACATGGTGCACAAGAAGCGGGACTACGACTTGCTGGATACCTTCACAAACAGTGGAAGCATCCATGACGAGGTGGAAAAAGCTGGGGAAGGCTTCATTCTTAAGCTTTATGGAGCCAGCAGTTTTGAATCTCTTGATGACTACCGTCACATCGCATACAAACAGGCAATCGGTCGCAGTTCCCTGAGTTCATCCTTTCAGCTAGAAAGTCTACCTCCAACTAGTGCTGCAGCAAAGCAACATTCATATCGCGCCTATCTTACCGTCCAGGAATGGATGGGTAACTCCTTATCTCCAACAGAATGGGGCTGGCGATTTCAGGACGGGACTCTTACCCCGGTAGAAACAGACATTGCTGTTGTACCCGACACTTTGCTGAACATGGTGGCATGTGGGTGTAAACCAGATGGTTGCAGAAGCATGACATGTAGCTGCAAGAAACTTGGGCTCTTTTGTACCTCAATGTGCAGTAAATGCAGTGGTCTCAATTGCAACAATACAGCACCAACTCTTATAGATGCCGACGATGATATTACCCCAACTTCAGAGGACATCAACATTGAAGATACAGCATCCGACGATGAAGACAATGACTGATGCAACTAGGTGTGTGCATGCGTAAGGTAAAGATTCATCTGAAACTTTTGAGGTTTGAATCTCTAGCATGATCTTGTTTTGAATGTCTTTGCCTCTTGAAACAGGCTAAAACAGCAGTGTGTTGATAAGTGGCGGACATTTTGAGCACCATTTGAATTTCAGAAAGAACTTCAGCGGTTTTATTGTTTCCTTTGTACTTCAAAGTATCTGAATGAGTTCCTTATTTCTCAAGACATAATATATTTAGAGATTTAAAGTGCATATTGAGGTAACTTAGTCACAGGGTCATGAGAAAAACAGGAAATTGCAACCATCTTTGGCGCCATTTTGGATTTTGGGACTAGTTCAAGTAGTTTTATTGGTATAGATATGCGTGTTTCAAATCTGCGAATAAGAATTTATCTGGATTCCTTGAACTCCCATAACATATATAAAGACATTTAGTGTGCTTTATTGGGTTACTTAGTTGCAGAGTTATGAGAAAACAACAACAGGAAAGGGGGAATTTCGGGCGCCATTTTGAATTTCAGGATGAGCTCAAGTGTTTTTATTGGTAAATGCGTGTTTTTGAAAAATTCCCAATAAGTATATGATTCATTTCATTGAGTCGCAAAACATATATTAAGACATTTAAAGTGCGTGTTGAAGTACCTTGGTGTAAAACCAGAAACGGCAGCAGACGCCATTTTGGATTTCTGAAAGAGCTTAAGCGGTTTTATTCGTTTTTGTGTGTTTCAAAATCTTCCGATATGTATTGCATTGAGTTCCTTATACTTCAAAACATATGTGTAGACATTTAAAATGTGTTATAGGTAAACCTACTTGCAAAGTTATGAGAAAAACAGGAAATGGCGACCATTTTGGACGCCATTTTGGATTGCGGAAAACGCTCAAGGAGGATTCATGAGGACTTTTAGTATGTTATTTCACACACATTCCTGGACCTTTCCTGAAAAAATCAGCTTGTTACCAAAAATGTCCAGGTTAAACCCTAATGCTCTTGGACTAAATCATTTCTTCTGTTGGTGAGATGGAGATGGAAATCATAATGGCTGTTCATCACATTGACGGGCGGAGTTGGGGCCCGTAAAGTTTTTCCATTGGTTTTTATTTATTTTTTTTTGTATACCTTGGTCGAGGCTCGTATGAGAGCTAACACACAACTCACAGCAAGGAGGCATGAACAAGAGGGGCGGGAGTGGAAGGGACAAAACATTGGGGAACAGACACATTAGGTGAACTGTGGAAGGGAGAGGGATGGGGATGGGACGGGGAACATGGCGAAGAGAAGATGGACATTACATGGACTTTAAGGAAGGAAAGCAGGAGAATTGAAGGAAGTGGGCTTGGGTGGATTATCGGGGGTAGAAAAGATCGAGGATTTGGATGGGGGAAGATAAGAGGTGGTGGTGAACAGCTGTTTTGAAAGCCTGGAGGGAAGAATGGGAAAGAATAAAGTGAGGAAGTTTATTCCAACGGCGGGAAAAAAGAGGAATGAAAAAGTGAAGATGAGCAGTGATTCGTGATTTTGGTAGTTTTACCAGAAGGGGGTTGTTGGCGGACCTTGAGCGCCCTGTGGAAATGTGGTGGGGACAAATCGCAGATAGAGCAGGGCGGCAAGGCTGGAGAGGAGTCGGTAGAAGACAGAAAGACCACAGACCAACCTGTGGTGATTGAGTGAGAGGCCCAAAGACTCAGCTTCATTGCGGGAGATGCCAATGATCTTAAATGCCCTGGTTTCGACAGCGTGAAGCCGAGAAAGGTGGGAGGCAGGAGCACCAGCCCAGAGGGGAGAGCAGTACTCCATCCAGCTATGGACAAAAGCTTTGTAAGTGGTCAGGAGCTCAAGAGGGCCGAGGAAGGACTTTGCACGACAGAGGATTCCCAGTCGGCGACTGGCTTTTGAGGCGAGGTTGGAAATGTGACTTTCCCAGGAAAGGTCATGGCAGATAGTGAGACCCAGAAGCTTGAAAGAACAGACTTCTTCCAGAGGATTGTTGAGAAAGTGGATGGGGGGTTTTCTAAACGGTCCTTTCGAAGAGACATAGTGAGAGTGTGAGATTTGTCTGGATTGAAAGACATGTTCCATGTGTTGGACCAGTTTGTGATTTTATCCAGATCTGCAGTGAGCGAAGAAGCTGCTGCTTGCCGGTCTGAGGGATGACAGATGGTACTGCAGAGGGTGGAGTCATCGGCAAAGAGAAATAGAGGATTTTCCAGAGAGTCCGAGAGATCATTGATGAAAACCAGAAAAAGAACAGGGCCCAGAACGCTACCTTGAGGAACTCCAGCCTGCACAGGAAGAGGGGATGAAAGAACTCCATTTAGGGCCACACGTTGACTGCGACAGAAGAGGAAGTCTGCGAGCCATGAGTGGAGATGGCCTTGATTGACGTGTTTGATGGTTGACGTGTTTGTGGATGATTTAATTTTTCGCAGTTGATGAAGTTGCTGGAGGCATTATCTTTTCAGTTTGTCTGTCCGTCCGTACTTACATACGTCCGCACTTACGGACATACGTCTGTGCTAAATCTCGTTATATTTATGCCTCTGGTGACGAAGTCACTGGAAGTATGATGTTTTCGGGTTTTCCATCCTTCCGTATGTACTTCGTAATGTACATACGTACGTACGTATGTGTGTCCGTCCATGGTAAATCTCATTGTAGCGATATCTGACGAACCATGTCGCGGAGTTTGTTCAGTCTCGATACGAACATGCAAAATGATGTAATGATGAAATGATTGGATTTTGTGGTCAGGAGGTCGAAAGTCAAGGGTCACAAGTCATGTTAGGTAAAAATTACATCACCGTGCTAACTTGTGAAACAGTGATGGGATTTTGACCAATTTGGCATAAGTATGCAGTATGATGCAATGATGAACTGAGTCGAAGGTGGTGTCAAAGGTCGAAGGTCAGAGGTGGTAGGTTTTCTGTCCGGGGATAACATTGAGAACGGCTGAAGGGTTCCTCGTCAAACTCAGTCCAACGATGTATCATGACTCATATATAAATTGATTCGATTTTGTGGTCAAGAGTACAATGGACGAAGGTCATGTCAAGTGAAAATGAGATAATTCAGAACAGCTGAATCGATTCAAATCAAACTTGGTCCAAGTATGCCTGGTGTTGGCATAATGGTTCGTGTGGTGGACTTGGGATTCTAGGATTCTTCGTTCAAATCCCCCTCTGCTGTTGAATTAATACCAGGTGGGGTTGACTGCCTGTCATCCTTCTGAGGTCAGCAAAAAGAGTGCCAGCTTGCCGGTATCCTGTGTCAGAGTGGCGACCCGTCCTGGATTCTACCCACCAGCCAAGGAGACTGCTTAGGCAGCACCAACGCTCTGCACAGAGAATGGTTCCGATGGATGGTACAAGTACAGTACGTATAGTGACGTAATATTGTGGGCGGAAGCATCTCTGGCGACGTCATGAAGTCAAAACGTGCCCTTATAGTACTTCATGTTTTCAATTCAACAAGAGATATTCTTTTTATCTCATTCTTGTTTGAGGAAGTTTCCATTTTATTGTTGTCCTGTTTTTATGTCATTCAATAACAGTTGCATTTGATGAGAAACAGCATCCTGCGACTCATGATATTTTGTTCCTCTATCTTTTTTGTCGAAGTCAACTGATAGGTTTTTCAAACTTTAGTGTTGTGTTGAGGTTTGATATTTCCAACAGTTGATGAATATGATGGTCATCAGATATTTTATTTTTATGAGTTTTTTTTATTTGAACTTTTCATTTTTCTGTTTGGTTTTGAACTGATGGAAATTTGTTTATCCAAAATGCTTGACCAAAACTATCTTGGGGTTATCTATCACGTGACCCTACTTTAGGTGATACTTTTCGGTTTGTCTTGATGTCAATCATTGCAAAATGCCTTTTTAAATTAATGCTCAATACTCTTTATTTTTGGAAGACAATTTAGTTTTTTCTCTTAAAATGGATTGGAAATTTTAAAGTTAACATGGACATCCTTATTTCTGATTTATAATGTTGATGATTGTATTTTTTTTTAACCCATAGGAATGTGTTTATCTCAGATGATTGAGTAAAGTTATGTTGGTTTTATTGTGGGATTCTATTGAAGTTAATGACTTGTTGCTGTTTTGGTTTGAAACAATGTGTTGTCCCATTGTTAATTGCTCTTAAAAATCCTGTGTTTGGAAGATATTTTCTATTTGAGACAAAAAGTGTTTTGTCATATTTCAGGTAACATGGGCATGATATTTTTAAAAACCTCAACATTTTCGTGTTCACCACCTTTTGTTATTTTGACCAGTGTCTTGACATTATTTTGATTTGAAATATTCCACCACACTGTCTGCCATCTATTTTACTCCTAAAGAAGTTCACCACTCTGAATATGAATGCGGAATGTGAAGCTCAATGACAAAGTTGAGGTTCACTGAGCTGTGTACCTGATTGTTTTTCATGGAAAAACCTCTGGCAAGCCTCTTTTCCTGCTTGGGCTCTGGTGAGCACAACCGGAAAAATATATTTCATTACGTTTTTGGATCAAGGTTGGTGAAAAATCCTCAATCATTTCTTGTGTTAGTGCGATGGAGATGGAAATCATAAGAGATGTTCATTACATTGACGGGTGTGGTTGGGGCCCATTATATTTTTATACTGGTTGACGTGTTTGTGGATGATATATTTTTTGCAGTTGACGAAGTTGCTGGAGGCATGATCTTTTCGGGTAGTCTGTCCATTTGTATGTACTTACGTACATACGTACCCTCACACGTAGGTACATACATTCCTTCTTAATATGTATGTATAAATGTAGTCTTTGCAAATTCTCATTATTTTTATGCCTCTTCACAAAATCGCCGGAGAGGTTATCTTTCAGTTCGTCCGTCCGTCCGTACTTACGTGCATACATCCGTGCGAAATCTCTTTATATTTCTGCCTCTGGTGAGAAAGTCACCGGAAGCATGATGTTTTCTGGTGTTCCTTCTGTCCATACTTATGTATGTACATGCGTACGCACGTATATGTGTCTCTCCATGTTAAATCTCATTATCGCGATATCTGACAAACCATGTCACGGAGTTTGTTCACTCTTGGGAGGAATATGCATAATGATGTATTGATGAACTGTTTGGATTTTGAGGTCAATCGGTCGCAAGTCAGGGTTCAGAGGTCATGTCAGGTAAAAATTACGTCATCGTGCTGACTTTTGAAACAGTGATGGGATTTTGACCAATTTGACAGAAGTATACAGTATGCAGATTCAAAGATGAACTGATTAGAAAGTGGCGTCAAATGTCAAAGGTCAGAGTCCGTGATAGGTTTTCTCTCTCTGGGGATAACTTGAGAACGGCTGAAGGGTTCCTCATCAAACTTGGTGCAAGTATGTCTCATGACACACACATATATATATATATATATATATATATATATATATATATATATATATATATATATATATATATATATATATACATATATATTGCTTCGATTTTGTCATCAAGAGTTCAAAGGTCAAAGGTCATGTCAGGTAAAAATGAGATATTTCAGAACATCTGAAGGGATTTAAATCAAACTTGGTCCAAGTGTGCCTGGCATCATGGTTCAGGTGGTGGGCTTGGGATCCTAGGATCCTGAGTTAAAATCCACCTCTGCTGTTGAATTAATACCAGGTGGTGTTGACTGCGTGTCATCTTTCCGAGGTCAGCAAAAAGAGTGCCAGCTTGCTGGTATCCTGTGTCGGAGTGGCGACCCATCCAGGATTGTACCCCCTAGCTAAGGAGACTGCTAAGGCAGCACCAACGCTCTGCACAGAGAATGGTCTCAATGGATGGATGGTACAAGTACAGTACGTATAATGGCGTAATATTGTGGGCGGAAGCGTCTCTGATGACGTCGTGAAGTCAAAGCATGCTCTTATAGTCCTTCATGTTTTCAATTCAACCAGAGATATTCTTTTTCTCATTGTTTGAGGAAGTTTCCATTTTATTGGTGTCCTGTTTTTCTGTCATTCAATAACAGTTGCATTTGATGAGAAACAGCATCCTGCGACTCGTATGATATTTCGTTCCTCTATCTTTGTTGGTCGAAGTCACCTGATAGGTTTTTCAAACTTTGGTGTTGTGTTGAAGTTTGATCTTTCCAACATTCGATTAATAAGATGGTCATCAGAGAATTTATTTTTATGTTGTAGAAGAATTCTCAAAGTCATCAGTACAATTAGAATTTTTTATTTATTTTGCGTGCATAGGAGATTCTGAACAGACAAACTCATTCCAGATCTCTCAAATACAAATTGAGAATCTTAGTCTTTATATAGTTTTCAGTAAAACAGTTTTTTTATCATCTCTGGCACTGGCGCCAGCTTGTCTGGTCTTGACCTCTTTCAGGCGAAGCTTATCTTTGGGTCTCCAAACAGCCCCAGCTTGGCTTGGTTGAATGGTTGCAACATACATTTCAAATCCAGACATGTTAATCCTCTCCTAATACAGAAAAATGCACAGAATGCTTGAATGATGTCAAACACCAACTCTTATGGTCATTAAAAACAAGTATCCATCACATATAGGTAAAAAGTCGGTCTGCTTCTCCCGAAACTGGGAAGATATTGTTGTGGTTACCAAATTCGCAAACCACCATTCAGGTCCCTTAGGTGAGGTATCTCGGTAAGTGCATGTGTAGTTAGGCCCAAACCCGTTGTCTAGTGGGAATACATGTCATTTATGCGAGCTGCGACTCTTCAGGATAGCCGTTTTTCTTTTACTATCTTTATTTTGGACCAACCGCCATGATTACCAACACAACCACAACATCAACCACCAACCACAACACCGCTTCACCACAACCGCCACGACCTTCACGTCACACCTCGCAACCGTAGCATCGCCACCGTTCTTGCCCCGCTGTGGGTACCGGTGTTGGACTCGCGCAGGGCGCACGTTGAACAGCGTGTACAAAATCACGGATTTTGTGCTTCAAAAACGGATCAAAAACGACACACGCCCACTTTTTGCCGTCCAATCGGTGAGCGAGGGGCAATTTGGCCCCGCCTCCAGAACGATCGATATATGCAAATTTGTGGATCAAAAAGCCTTCACGCCCACTTTTTCTCGGGCCAATGGGGAGCGAGGTGAAAGGTCAAAGGGAGGGGGTCAAAGGCGAAGCTACGGGGGGATAAAAGGACGGTGTTCGTCAGTCAGCAGAGGGAGAAAGAGTCAGAGAAGAGTGTGGAAGTCTGGAGCCCGAAGCCTGCAGTAGCTGGAGAAGCTGAAGAGAGTCGAACGAGGGGAGCCCAAAGAAGAGTCCAGGGTGGAGAGTCCAGAGGCGGAGAGGCGGCAGCGGCGAAGGCAGACGAGGGGGTGCTCGCGTCGGTGCCAGGAGCTGCACGCCCGAGGGAGGCCGGCAGCGCGACCTGGCCGAGGTGGAGACGCACACCAGGGATAATAAAGATCCTCTATACCCCGAGCATCAGCAACCCCCTCCTGTTTCCCCCCGCGCTGAGATAGTGCGACCAAGGGGGCCCCTTTTTCCCACCCCTGCCAGGCACTGTCCGCGAGGCCCGCGGAGTGCGGCGCCATCGCCGCTCCGCGTCTCATCACCAGACGGGTAGGCGCGACCCGGTCTCGGCCTCAGGCCTGCCTCATTCTTGGGGGATTTCTTTTCCTTGGTTTTGGGTATGTGTTGTCGGCGCCGTCTGTGAAGTAGAATTGTATAAGTGTTGCCGTGTGCTCGGTAGTCGGTATTAGCTCTGCATTGTGTTTTCACTTTTATATTTGCTTTTTGTGTAAATTGCATTGTGTTTTTTCTGTGTGCTTCCCGTGTGCCGCGAATAAATGTGCTTTATTGTTGAACTGTTCTCCCGCTTCGCTTCGTCTTTTCCCCCATTGAACCCTCATCTTGCTTCACGTAAAGGGTTGGTAGTGGGCTGAGTATGCCCGATAATTAATCAAACCGTCGAGGTCGACGATAACACTGCTCGGTTATTCTGATAGTACGGAGCGGGTCGCTTAAGTGGCCCGTGTCCGAAGTCGACCTGCGGCGAGGTGCGATCGCCCGGTCTACCCTCCGCGTGGGTACTTAGGTAGGTCGAATTTGGCGAGCAACCCTATCCCACGCGGGGGCTGATTGGCTCGATCGCGGTGAGACCGAAAGGTCCACCCGTGACTGGTTCCCGGCGTTAGTCCGAGAGGGTCACGACTGGATTGTCCGTCCGGTGGGCGACGTGCCGCGATTCGAGTTACGTGGCCGTTCGCACGCCGGCGGGCGCGAAAACCGCAACACTGGTGTCAGGAGTGGGATTCGAACCCACGCCTCCAAATTACGAGCGAGCTAAATTAACCCTTCACGAGAAGCAAGATGGCGTCTCAAGGCGAGCGGGAGCCGGGGGTATTAGAAATGGATGTGGAATGTGTAGAATCCATGGTCCAGGATGGAATCCCCGAGCAGGAAATGTTGATTGTGCAGGAACACGGACTCGCCCAACTGAACCCAGAGCCCGAAATAGGAGCGGCAGCGGCCGCGGTGTATGACACCTCCCCCCCCCCCCTCTCCACCAAAACCCTTCCCCAACCCTCGCCGAAACGGCTCAGCTGAGTGCATCCAACATGGCCCAGCTATGCGCCATGCTGGCGGCAATGACAGAAAAGATGGATACAAATACAAATGAAATGAAAGACATGAACAAGCAAATGAATGAAGTGAAAACGACGATGGATACAAATACAAACGAAATGAAAGGCATGAACGAAAAGATGGATACAAATACAAATGAAATGAAAAACGAAATGAACAAGCAAATAAACGGAATGGAAACAAACATGAAGGAGGAAATGAAAAAGTTCCGGGGTGAGACGCAGAACATGGGCCGAAGCCTGCAGGCGGGCATGAAGGCCGTGACAAAGGAAATAATAATAGTGGAGACAAGGGAGGTAAAGGGTGAAGAGTTGGCAGTGACGGTAGCCGGGAAGGGAACCATAGAGGAGAGACTACACGAGGAAGACGGGGTAAGTGACGCACACACACACACGGAGGTAGTGGAGGACAATGGGGGTGAGCTGGCGGACTGGGTAGAGACCCAGTGCGAGCACCTGGATGGCCTCCTCCAGGAACGAGGGGAGGGAGTATGCCCCCTTGAGGCGAGTCACGACCAGGTGAGTTCGGTCGTGCTTTGCGAGGTTGAGAGGACGGGTGCTGTGAACGAGTGCACGGAGAGCTTGGGGGGTATAGAGGCCCCGGAGACCCTTGTGGGGACACGAATCCCCAGTGTGGTTGTCCCTGTGTGTGTGGTGCAAGGTGTGAGTGCGTCCCCGTGTGTGGAAGCGACCCCGTGTGGAAGCGACCCCGTGTGTGAGTGGTGTGGTGGCGATGGTGCCGGAGTGCGTGCTTCCCAGCACGCCGTGTGTGGATGAGGCACCGTGTGTGAGAGAGGCCGTGTGTGTGGATGAAACGGCCAGTATGAATGAGGCACCACGTGTGAGTGGTGTGGTGGCGATGTTGCCAGAGTGCGTGCTTCCCAGCACGCCGGGTGTGGATGGGGCACCGTGTGTGAGTGTCGCCGTGTGTATGAGTGAGGTACAGCGGTTGAGTTCCCCCGCGTGTATGAGTGAGGCACGGTGTGTGGATGAGGAACCGCGGGTGAGTGCCCTCGCGTGTGTGAGTGAGGCACGGTGTATGAGTGAGGCACGAGTGAGTGGAAGGCCGCGAGTGCGTGGGGCCACGAGTGCGAGTGAGGCACCGCGGGTGAGTGCCCCCGCACGCGTGAGTGAACGGCCGTGTGCAAGGTCGCTGTGTGCAAGGGAGACCGTGTGTGTGAGAGAGCGGTATGTGAGGGAGATGTCGGTTGGCATGCGGGAGCACGCAGCCGCGTCTCCCGGTGTGAATGTGATGGAGTGGACTGTGTGCGTCGTAACACGCAGGTGTGCGTGGGTTTGAATGGAGACGGAGACGACGACATGGGAGAAACGAAAGCCGAGTAGCGGCTGTAGCTGTTTCGAGGACCGTGCCGGGTTCACCCAGCAGTGAGCACGAGGTTCGTGCTGAGCAACGCACGAGACCGCCACGTGCTCGCTTGCGAGAGTGAAGTCCCGGTCCGGAAACGCACGCGGTGGATTTGCCGATCCCGCGGACGGACAAAGTTGAGGCAGGTAAATGGATTTGGACCGGACGGGTTCTCCACGCGATCGTGTGTGTTAAGCTCCAACGGGCAAAGCACATGTGTTCGCGTGGGGAACCCCTCGAGACGTGGGGCTTGTGTTTTTTTTTGCGCACGGTGACGTCATGGCTGCACGTGTGGTTGGAATCCGGCAGGAGGGGTATCTCTGCCGGATGGTAGCGTCCAAGGAGGGACGAGGAACACGTGCAGCTGCATGACGTCACAGGCAGGTGCAAAGTGCGCGAGCTCTGAGTTGCCGCGCAGGTGCTGCGCATGCAAAGAGAAAAAAAAAAAAAAAACAGCAAGCCTCACTTTCGGGTGTACAGGATTCCCGGGCAAGGGGTGGAAGACCCCCCTTACCTGGGCACAGGATGGAAACTAGTTAGGGGGAAGGGTTAGCTTAGTTAGACCGACTTCATGGGGCAGGGGTAAGTCCTCATGGAGTCCGTGGAATGGATTAGTTAGAGGGATTGTAGCCAGATTTAGGTTGGGAAATAAAATGGGATTATTTTGGAGACAGAGACAGACTGGATGTGTAGAGGGGACGTAGTTTAGCTCCGTAGTGTTAAAAGGAACGTGCTACTAGTTTAAGGGACGACGTGGGAGCACGAGTTAGTTAGGGGAGGTAGTTAGGAGGATGGCAGAGTTCAGCGGTGAGTGTGTTGAAGAGTTGTGAGGTGAGTACATGGTGAGTGAGTGAGGCCAGCGGGTCTGTGTGTATGGAGCGAATGGGGAATGCATGGTGCGATGAGTGATTGGGGGGAGGAGTGACTCCCGCCCAAGGGACCCCGGGGTCAGTGTAGAGTGAGTTAGCTGGGTTAGTCAAATTGAAAAATGGAGGTCGTTTTGTTGTTGGTGGGAGTGTAGGCTCGAAACCCATTTGGAGGGGTGCAGGAGCCCTGTTGACGGGCTTGGGAGCGTGGCTGCGAAAGGTGAGTATCGCTGAGTGGGTACCCCGGGCACCAGGCTAGTCGGCCGCGGTAGGCCATGGGCCCATGGGGGGCCGGGATAGAGTAGTGGGCACGGGTGCGCCTGCTTGGTGCGGGGGCCCGGGGCACCATTAGCCGCGTGGGCAGTGTTGTGGGCACGGGTGACCCTCGGAAAGGGGCCCGGGAGGCCGGCCTGCCATGTGTGCGTTTCAGGGGAGGTGCCATGGGGGGCACTCCCGGTGTTAGGGAGCTGGTAGGCTCGGAGGCAGTGTAGTGCCCGGGGGGTGCCATAGCGGGAGAATTGGCAGAGGGTCGTGCCTGCCTAAGGGAGCCACGTGTCCCAGCCAGGAGACCGTGTGAGGGCACGGAGAGAAATTGGGGGGCGAGGCCCGAAATTGTGAGGACACCAACACAGGCGACGGGAATCTGGGTTGTTAGAACCAATAGTTTAAGCGAGAGGCGCTTGTTGAAAGCCCCGGGGTAGTTTAACAGTTAAATGGTTAGGGTAGATTAGGAGATGTACCCCTCCGCACCATCCATCCCCTCGCTGTCGTTGTGGGCCGCTGGACCCACTTTGGTTAAAGATCGCCGAACTCTGGGGAGGCCATTCTGAGGCTTCGTTGGGCCTCGACACAGGACGTTAGCTCTCCCTTGTTCCCCTCCGGGAAGGGAACGTAGGGGTTGGGAGTAGGCTAGGTGACAGGATAGGTTAGCCGAACAAGGACGATAAAGGGGGTTAGGGGACGATTTATAGTGGGGGAGTAAAAATAAAAACAACAAAAAAATTAAGTTGGGGCTAAATTGGGGTTTGACAAATTAAGGGAGTGGGTCGGTACAGTGACAGGCAAAGGCGATAGGTGGGAGGGAGACAGGTAGGTAGGTCCGAGCCCGCCTTCCGAGTGGCCAGCACCACCGCACTCCCTCCACCAACCTCCACTGAACGGCAAAGGCTGGCCACTTCATCGGCTGGCCGTGTTTTACTTCAAGGCGGAGGCCGGCCAACTTCATCGGCAGCTGTGTGCTGCAAGGCCTGTGCCGGCCAGTTCATCTGCCGGCTGTGTTTGCCTGCAGCGGCCTTCTTCTGCGGGCTGTGTTTGCCTGCTGCCTTTGCCATGCCATGCCCACTGCCCATGTTCACCAGCCCCGTTCAATTTTGCTTTGCCCCCCCCTGTTCATTTCCATGTGCGCCAGGATCAAGGCAACAGTTTGCAAGCTGCGAGAACTGCCCTGTTGGCAGCTACAACACGGGCCTGCAGTGGCGGCCCGTGCACCGTGTTTGTGTTCATGCATCCATTCGTTGTGCTCATTGCGTGTGCCACTTGAGCTGGCACGGAGACTGCGTTTGTGCAGCCCAAGCACCGTTGTGGTTCATTGCGTTCAGTTCAAAAGGGAAGGCCTTGGACTGCGTGTGAGCAGCCAGCCACGTTCCCTGTCACCTGCATTGTTTGAGCCAGAGACTGCATGTGGGCAGCCTGGCTCCCTGCTAACTGCTTTCTTTTTGCAGAGTTCAATGATCCTGGGCCATGGTTTAGTGTAAAATTTGTAAGTTAAGGTAAGATGTACTGTAAATATGAGTGCGCCCCCGGCATGTATGTCTTAGCGCCGGCAATTTTATTTCAGTCGTCCGTGTGAGTGAGTTTGTTTCGGTAGTTACGCAGCCCTCAGGTTATTTATTTTGGGGACACGAATACCATGAATGTCGCACTTAGGGATCCGTAGGTAAAATGTACTAGGGGAAAACTACACATGATGGCACACGAAAATTTGACGACTCGGGACGAGTCTGTAAAAAGGGGAGGGGGTAGTGTTGTGGTTACCAAATTCGCAAACCACCATTCAGGTCCCTTAGGTGAGGTATCTCGGTAAGTGCATGTGTAGTTAGGCCCAAACCCGTTGTCTAGTGGGAATACATGTCATTTATGCGAGCTGCGACTCTTCAGGATAGCCGTTTTTCTTTTACTATCTTTATTTTGGACCAACCGCCATGATTACCACCACAACCACAACATCAACCACCAACCACAACACCGCTTCACCACAACCGCCACGACCTTCACGTCACACCTCGCAACCGTAGCATCGCCACCGTTCTTGCCCCGCTGTGGGTACCGGTGTTGGACTCGCGCAGGGCGCACGTTGAACAGCGTGTACAAAATCACGGATTTTGTGCTTCAAAAACGGATCAAAAACGACACACGCCCACTTTTTGCCGTCCAATCGGTGAGCGAGGGGCGATTTGGCCCCGCCTCCAGAACGATCGATATATGCAAATTTGTGGATCAAAAAGCCTTCACGCCCACTTTTTCTCGGGCCAATGGGGAGCGAGGTGAAAGGTCAAAGGGAGGGGGTCAAAGGCGAAGCTACGGGGGATAAAAGGGACGGTGTTCGTCAGTCAGCAGAGGGAGAAAGAGTCAGAGAAGAGTGTGGAAGTCTGGAGCCCGGCCTGCAGTAGCTGGAGAAGCTGAAGAGAGTCGAACGATGGGAGCCCAAAGAAGAGTCCAGGGTGGAGAGTCCAGAGGCGGAGAGGCGGCAGCGGCGAAGGCAGACGAGGGGGTGCTCGCGTCGGTGCCAGGAGCTGCACGCCCGAGGGAGGCCGGCAGCGCGACCTGGCCGAGGTGGAGACGCACACCAGGGATAATAAAGATCCTCTATACCCCGAGCATCAGCAACCCCCTCCTGTTTCCCCCCGCGCTGAGATAGTGTGACCAAGGGGGCCCCTTTTTCCCACCCCTGCCAGGCACTGTCCGCGAGGCCCGCGGAGTGCGGCGCCATCGCCGCTCCGCGTCTCATCACCAGACGGGTAGGCGCGACCCGGTCTCGGCCTCAGGCCTGCCTCATTCTTGGGGGATTTCTTTTCCTTGGTTTTGGGTATGTGTTGTCGGCGCCGTCTGTGAAGTAGAATTGTATAAGTGTTGCCGTGTGCTCGGTAGTCGGTATTAGCTCTGCATTGTGTTTTCACTTTTATATTTGCTTTTTGTGTAAATTGCATTGTGTTTTTTCTGTGTGCTTCCCGTGTGCCGCGAATAAATGTGCTTTATTGTTGAACTGTTCTCCCGCTTCGCTTCGTCTTTTCCCCCATTGAACCCTCATCTTGCTTCACGTAAAGGGTTGGTAGTGGGCTGAGTACGCCCGATAATTAATCAAACCGTCGAGGTCGACGATAACACCGCTCGGTTATTCTGATAGTACGGAGCGGGTCGCTTAAGTGGCCCGTGTCCGAAGTCGACCTGCGGCGAGGTGCGATCGCCCGGTCTACCCTCCGCGTGGGTATTTGGTAGGTCGAATTTGGCGAGCAACCCTATCCCACGCGGGGGCTGATTGGCTCGATCGCGGTGAGACCGAAAGGTCCACCCGTGACTGGTTCCCGGCGTTAGTCCGAGAGGGTCACGACTGGATTGTCCGTCCGGTGGGCGACGTGCCGCGATTCGAGTTACGTGGCCGTTCGCACGCCGGCGGGCGCGAAAACCGCAACAATATATTATCTTGAAGCGACTCGAGCTTCGTGAATACATCTGTACACCTTCTTAAATCCACATTCCAACTTGTTTGTGTCTTTTCTAAAAAATTCCTTCAAATAGCTTTTAAAATGATAGGCAATTCTTCTGATATGCAACTTACTTGAAAGTTCAACTTGACACAAGCTTTAATAGTCAAGTGATATTTCCATACAAAGGAGAAATATAATTATGTTAATTCCAAATAGATACATACTTAAAAGAATCACATCACATTTGAGTGCATTTTATATCAGGTTTAACATTTTCATTTTAATACCAAGTTTTAAATCTCATCAATTTATTTATTTCATCACCTTCAAACCCATTATGATAAAAATGTATCCACAATGGGGTTTTGCATTTGAACGTTTCATTATTCTGTTTGGTTTTGAACTGATGGAAATGTGTTCATCCAAAATGCTTGATCAAAACTATCTTGGGGTTATCACGTGACCTTATTTTAGGTTTTAATTTTAGTTTTGTCTCGATGTCAATCATTGCAAAATGCCATTTTAAATTAATGCTCAATGCTCTTTATTTTTTGAAGAGAATTTAGTTTTTTCTCTTAAACTGGATTTGAAATTTTGAAGTTCACATGGATATCCTTATTTCTGATTTATAATGTTTATCATTGTATTTTTTTTTAACCCATGGAAATGTGTTTTTACTAAGATTTTACTAATAAGATTGTCATGTTATGTTGGTTTTATTGTGGGATTCTATTGAAGTTGATGATTTGGCACTGCTTTGGTTTTGAAACAATGTGGTGTCCCATTTTTTAATCACTCTTCAAAATGCTGTGTTTGAAAGATATTTTCAATTTGAGACAAAAAGTGTTTTGTAATATTACAGGTAATATGGGCATGATGTTTTAAAAAAACCTCAGCATTTTCGTGTTCACCACCTTTAGTTTTTTATGACCAGCGTCTTGACATTATTTTTTTGATTTGCAATCGTCCATGACACTGTCTGCCATCTATTTTACTCCGAAAGAAGTTCGCCAATCTGAATATGAATGAGGAATGTGAAGCTCAATGACAAATTTGAGGTTCACTGAGCTGTGTACATGAAGATTGTTTTTCATGGAAAAACCTCTGGCAAGCCTGTTTTCCTGCTTGGGCTCTGGTGAGCATAACTGGAAAAATGTTTCATCACCTTTTTGGATCAAGGTTGGTGAAAAATCCTCAATCATTTCTTCTCTTGGTGAGATGGAGATGGAAACCACAATGGATGTTCATCACATTGAACGGCGTGGTTGGAGCCCGACAAGTTTTTCCATTGGTTGACGTGTTTGTGGATGATTTTTTTCTTCGCAGTTGACGAAGTTGCTGGAGGCATGATATTTTCGGGTAGTCCGTCCATTTGTACGCCCTTACGTACATACATACTCACATACGTAGGTACATACATCCCTACTTACATACGTATAAATGTATTTCTTGCGAATTCTCATTATTTTTATGCCTCTTGACAAAATCGCCGGAGAGATTATCTATTCAGTTTGTCCGTCCGTACTTGCATACTTCCGTACTTGCATGCATACATCCATGCAAAATCTCTTTATATTTTGCCTCTGGTGACAGTCACTGGAAGCATGATGTTTTTCGGGTTTTCCGTCCGTCTGACCGTCCATACTTATGTATGCACATGAGTACACACGTATATGTGTCCATCCATTTAAAATATCATTATCGCGATATCTAACAAACCCTGTCACGGAGTTTGTTCAATCTTGGGACGAATATGCACAATGATGTAATGTTGAAATGTTTGGATTTTGAGGTCAATCGGTTGAGAGGTCATGCTAGGTAAAAATTACGTCAACGTGCTAACTTGTGAAACAGTGATAGGATAATGATCAATTTGGCATATGTATACAGTATGATACAAAGATGAACTGATTGGAAGGTGGCATCAAAGGTCAAAGGTCAGAGTCTGTGATAGGTTTTCTGTCCGGGGATAACTTGAGAATGGCTGAAGGGTTCCTCATCAAACTTGGTCCAAGTATTGTCATGATGCACATATAAATTGATTCGATTTTGTTGTCAAGAGGTCAAAGGTCATGTCAGGAAAAATGAGATATTTCAGACCAGCTGAAAGGATTTAAATCAAACTTGGTCCAAGTATGCCTGGTGTTGGCATAATGGTTCAGGTGGTGTTCTTGGGACCCAAGGATCCTGAGTTCCAATCCCCTCTGCTGTTGAATTAATACCAGGTGGGGTTGACTGCCTGTCAACCTGTTAAAATTATGCCTGTTAAAATTATGATATTTTTTATTAATCATGTTGGAAAGGGGAGGGGGAGATGGGAGCTATGGGAGGTGTGAGGGCTGTTATAAATATATACTTTTGCTTGGTTCTGGAACCACAAGAAAGATTACACAAGGTTTTTGCATCTGTTGCTAAAAGTTGAAGCGTCCATGTGTGTGTAATATATATATATATATATATATATATATATATATATATATATATATATATATATATATATATATATATATATATATATATATATATTCACTGAGGCCACTAAATGTATCAACAGGAAATTATAGGAAATCAACACCTCTCAGTCTCATTCATGGATATTTCTCATATTCCTACCTTTCCATGAGTCCAATTTTCAATCAGGAACAGAACAATTATGGTTAACCATTTTGAAATTGCCACTCTTTCATCTACATGTTGAAACATGTTAAAAAGACTATTTGAATCACACATTTAGTGCTAGCAACGGCAGGTTAAAGGTGCCCGTCAAGCATAACCTAGTCACTGAAAATACACACACAGCGTATGCAGGAAAGGCCTCATTTACCATCCATACATCATTTCGAAAGTCATATTGAGAGTTGCAGAAGAGAGCGCATTGCCTGGTTTAATGGACAAGTAGATCTGGGTATCTTCATGTAAGAAGTCAAGTGGATGGAGATAAAGAAAAATCAAGAACAGATCCCTGTATAGAGATTGAGTAATTGAGTACAGATAGTTTCCAGGAGATGTACAACCTGTAATATAAAATGTCAACCATTCAAGGGCGATCCAGAGTATGAAAAACAGGATTGAAGATGGTCAAGTTTTATATTTGGGTCATCTGTGTCAAAAACAATTTATAGCTCCAGAAGTACCGTATTTTCCGGTGTATAATCCGCACTTTTTTATCGGCAAAAAAGGTAAAAGTTGGGGTTGCGGTTAAGCCGTGCACTGAACCTCTCATAACTCACTCTCAGCTCCACCCCTTTTTGTCCCACCTCCATAAGAGGTCCCAGCACCTCCAGAGGAGACTGCTTAAGCAGCACCAATGCTCTTGCCAGAGTATGGGCCAAATCTCCTCCTCCTCCTCCTCCATAAGAGGGAAAACACACTGGTTACGTTCGACGAGCGAAGATATGCTTTCCGGTCTCTGGAGGGAAAGGACCACTACAAGTCTAATATCAGAGCACCTGCCTCAAATAAGCTTGCACACAATGTGACAATGAACACGACTGGTTACAAGTAGGATCGCTTCACTGTCATGTTCACCTGTACCGCAGACAGTGGCAAGCATTCTCATGTTTGTCATGTTGAAAAGGAAGACAATGCTCAAAGACAAGTTTTCCAGCCGGCATCATTGTTCGTGCACAGCAGAAGGGGTGGATAGACGAGGGACTGGTCCAGGACTGGGTGCACACGGTTTGGAGTCGTAGGCCAGATGGTGGTCTCTCCGGACGACGGAGCATGCTAGGCCTGGATGCGTTCATTTGTCACAAGACCGATGACACCAAAGCGCTGCTACGTCGGACCAACACCCATCTCATCATTATCCCAGGCAGGATAACATCGCTCCTGCAGCCCCTCGATGTGTCCATCAACAAGCCATTCAAGGATTGGCTACGTCGCTGCTGGTCCGACTGGATAATGAATGGGGAGAAGACCTATACGAAGAGCGGGAGGATGAGAAAGGTCGACCTTCTGGATCGTCAAGGTGTGGGAGAAGATACCGTCTGCCATCATCAAGTGAGCATTTTTGAAATGCTGCATCTCCAACATGGACATCACAGAGGCCAACATCATTTGGGAGGAGGAGGCTGCAAATGATGGTGACAGTGACGTGGACAACGACAGGGACTTACTCTACTCTGATTCAGACAAACAGTTACATGCTGTCTTCGACGAGAAAAGCATTGATGAGGATTTCGTCGGGTTTCGCTGAAAAGCTTCATCAAACCCAAATGGCCCTTTTCAGGGCCACAGATCCACAATAAATATGTACAAGTCTGGAGACAGCGATGGTTCACGAGCAATGTACACGGTTCGCCTTTTTTACCCCTCAGCCTGAATTGGCTAAGGGGTATTGTCGTCATAGGCGTTGTCCGGGCTGGCGTCCGTCCGTCTGTCAACTTTTGGTTTCTGTCAATTTCGAGCAGAACGCCTTGTCCGATTAAATCCATTTTTGCAGGGTTTGTTGGGGTTGAGTAGAGGAAGGTTCCTTTCGAAATTGGGTATGCTGCGATTTTCAATGTGGCCTCCATGGCAGCCATCTTGATATTGGTTTCCGTCGATTTCGAGGAGAACGCCTTGTCCGATTAAATCCATTTTTGCAGGGTGTGTTGGGGTTGAGTAGAGGAAGGTTCCTTTCGAAATTGGGCGCGCTGCGATTTTCAATGTGGCCTCCATGGCAGCCATCTTGAAATTGGTTTCCGTCGATTTCGAGGAGAATGCCTTGTCCGATTTAAATCCATTTTTGCTGGGTGTGTTGGGGTTGGGTAGAGGAAGGTTCCTTTCAAAAATGGGCATGCTGCGATTTTCAATATGGCCATCATCTTGAAATTGGTTTGCGTCAAGGGGCTGAGGGGTTACTCCCTCTTTGTGGTGATATTTTTATTTTTGACCTTCGAGGGGATACCACTTGCAAACTGGTGGGAATCGGGAAAAACGTAAATGATGAAAGTTGTAGTACTCGAAGAGCACTACTTGCCGACCAACTTTCATTTGAAACAGTTGAAAACCCTAGGAGCTCGATGCCCAATTAATTGATTTTTTTTGACATTTTCTAAGTTCGTGACCTTGTGACCTTGACCTTGGGATGAAAATGAAAAATCGAGCTCCGTGGGGCGATGCAGCTGCCATTGGGCTAACCAAATATCGAAACCCCTGCCAGATTCGACAACCCCCCTTGGAGAAGATGTAACTTAATCGGCTACCCCCTAAAAACACATGTTTTTTGAGCGTGGCTCCGCCCATAATGGGTGCAGCATGCCCATTCTCAGGAAAACACAACTAGATCATGATATAAACCTCCCTCCAAAATTTTATCGGGATCGGATCAAAATCCACGGAGCTATGCTCGGGACAGACAGACAGACAGACAGACAGACAGACAGACAAGCCGGTAGGCGGACATGGGTAGTCGCCTACCCAATAGAACCTGATGCCCGTTCGATGGGGAATGACCTGGTGATTAAGCACAAGAAAATTCATGATTCCAGCTTCAAGGGTTAATGCTGCAGATTGTTTTTTCGTTAAAATACCCCCACATTTAGAGGTTTTTCAGCCGTTGCTAGGCAACGGAGGGGTCCATAGCAACGGTTCTTTCTCACACATAACTAGGACATACCATGAACCTACCATACCAGTTTCATGTATACCTGACTCAGTCTCTGAGATATAAAGAACTTCGTTTTTTTTATTGTTTTCGACCAGGGTTCATTCAAAGTCTATCTTCTCCGACAGTTTTCATAGGATCCGGCTGGAAATTTTTGACAATATGGCTGAATGTACTGCCCACAGTCGCTTGTGGCCCGATTTTTGATTTTCGAAAAAATAAATTTTTTAATGATTTTTCAAAGATTTCAAAGTCCCGTTACTTGGCAACGGTGGTGTCCATAGCAACGGTTCTTATTTGCACACAACTAGGTCATGGTATGAACCTACCAACCAAGTTTAATCAAAATCGCCATTGTATTAACAGAGCACTGGACCGAACAGACAGACAGACAGACAAGCCAGTAGGCGGACATGGGTAGTTGCCTACCCAATAGAACCTTCATGCGATGGGCCCGTTCGATGGGGAATGACCTGAGGATTAAGCACAAGAAAATTCATGATTCTAGCTTCAAGGATTAATGCTGCAGATTGTTTTTTCGTTAAAATACCCCCACATTTAGAGGTTTTTCGGCCGTTGCTCGGCAATGGAGGGGTCCATAGCAACGGTTCTTTCTCACACATAACTAGGACATACCATGAACCTACCATACCAGTTTCATGTGTATCTGTCTCATAGTCTCTGAGATATAATGACGTTCATTTTTTTTTTTTCGACCAGGGTTCATTCAAAGTCTATCTTCTCCGACAGTTTTCATAGGATCCGGCTGGAAATTTTTGACAATATGGCTGAATGTACTGCCCACAGTCGCTCGTGGCCCGATTTTTCATTTTCGAAAAAATATATTTTTTATGATTTTTCAAAAATTTCAAAGTCCCGTTGCTCGGCAACGCTGGTATCCATAGCAACGGTTCTCATTTGCACACAACTAGGTCATGGTATGAACCTACCAACCAAGTTTCATCGAAATCGCCATTGTATTAACTGAAATCGCCATTTTAAATACTGATAATAAGGGTAGAACAAATCTCAAAAAAAACATTTTTGGAATTTTTTTTTTCGACTAGATCGACCACCCAACAGACAGACACACACCCATAACGAATATAGTGGTTACTTACTGACTCGTGAACCAATGATACTGGCATGAATCCCTTTTCTTCCTTCTTCTAGTCACAAAAAAATCCTCTTTATTATAACTAAACTAATAAAAGGCAACGTGTGTGTCTCCTCGATAACTCCAAAACTCTAAAATCTAGCAGCCTGAAACTTTGCGTTCATACTAAGAAAACTCTAAGGAAATGCAAGAGTGAAAATTGCGTGTTTGGGTTAATTAAAACACCCCTTTTGAAGATAATTTAGGGGGTGCTCATCACAAAAACAAAGATATGCTCACCAAGATGGCGGCACGCCATCTTGGTCAGCCCTCTGTGGTTGTTGGAGTCTTCAACCGCCACTTTGTTCAGCCTGTGCCTCGATTTGGAAACATGTTCTCCCCTCTCGGACTAAATAAAGTGTATGATCCGAATATTGTCAGATTTGAGAATCGGATTAAGTGAACAAAATAAGTGTTGAAATCTGGAATGAAATCCGAAACTTTTAACAAATTAGCGATTTTTATAACTTAGTGTATTTATTTAAACAAAGCATTAAACTTAACTTTTTCTACTGTTCGGATGATTATATTGAGTGAAGAAAAGATTATGGAATGTGCAGAAAGTGTAAATTCATTGAGTGAAATGCTGTGCTTCACAAACTTTCTTTGAAATCCATGACTGCACAGTCCACAGGGGTCATGTTTTTTTTTCGGCATTTACACACACTGTTTGCTGTTTCCGTTTTGGGCAATTTGCTGACATTACAAAATATTAATGTAAATATACTATTATAGTTCCGCCAATATATTGTTATGGATTTCAGAATTAGAATTGGATCTGCCGAATGCATACAAACATTTAGGTCCTCAGACAGTCATTTCCCTAAATGCATGTCCAGGATAGACCCATCCACATGTCTGGTGGGATTCTAACTTTGATGCTTTGAGAAGGGTATAGAATAGATTCCCTTTGTTATGGGATGGCCTTTTTCTCTTTACGACAGACGCATTCATGCACGTGAGATAGCCGTTAACCCAACAGAGGCCTGTCTATCCCTCTTTCCATCAGGTCACATTGGTTTGGAGGTGGCGATTTATTTACACCTTGGACCTACAGGACATTTGATCAAGCACACCGCGGGCTTTTCCTGGGCAGTTAATCTGGCGGACAAATATGGCTGTGGATCATTTTCCTCACCCATCTATTTTCCATCGATGTTCGACACCCACCTCTTTCACCGACGTTGACGCCCACCTTTTTCAATCGACGTTTGATGACCCGTTTGGCAGCTCTGTGGATGGTTGTTGTTGACGTTTTATGAGCAATTCACGTTTTCTCTCGGTAATTCTGGCAAATGGCTGCTTTCAGCTGTTCGTCCAGCACCACAAATATGGCATCGTAAGCCAGGCCTGTGCTGATATGGGGTTGCATCTCGCTCTGGTAAGGAAGGGATGATCGTGAGATTGGTGGTTTTTCACGTGCAACGATGCACCAATAGGCAAGGTGGATTTGGCTGAAGTCTGTTTGAGGCTCCGTCAAGACTTGCTGCCTATAAAAAGGATGGGGGCGACAGTTTTGTGATAGTTGATGACAGCTGGTTGCGGATTCTTACAGCTTCTGACAGCACCTCACGGTTCCTCACAGTGCCTCGCAGCTCCTTACAGCTGTCCGTTTGTTGTGACTCCTGGCGGCTCCTGACGGTGGGTGACACTTGGACCGTTAATGCTGGTTCTGCTCAGGTCCTGCTCTTGGCGTACCTGATTATTGATGTCTCTGGTTCCTGGAGGTGACGTCGATTGGTTTTCAAGTTTGTTTGTGAGAGGGTGCACAGCAAGGCAGGGAGCTGGCAATGGACCAAGGTACGCTCACAAATTTAGGGACATTTTATTTGACACACGACAACTTCTACCTTGGTAAGTGGATTTCTCCCCCCCCCCCCCCCCCTGAAAGATCTTCTGGGAACCCTTGTCTCGTGTTTAATCGTAAAGTAAGGCAGAGTGATAAGCATCTGCTCTTTGTCTGTTTTTCCATCAATGCCTGTTTAATTCTTTATTTGCTTGAGATTATTTTGATTGTTTTGAATTTTCCTATTTTCACCACAAGGAAATAAAGTTCTTCTGTTTTGTTTTTTCCCCCTTATTAATTAATTCCTTGTTGACGTTTCAACCTGTCCGTGCTTGTCCTTTCCTTCCATTGATCCAGCATTGTATGAACCTAGATAGACTGGGAGGTAATTACCAAACAAATTGACCTATCATAGTCTGCACGCACCAAGCCTGGTGTTGGCTTAGTGGTTAGGGTGGCGGCTTGGGATCCCAGGGTCCTGAGTTCAAGTCCCGTTGGCTGCTGAATTAACACCAGGGGGTTGACTCAGCCTGTCATCCTTCCGAGGTCGGCAAAATGAGTGCCAGTGTACTGGTCCCGGTGTATGCCCCGGTTAGAATAGGTGTACCATATCCCTGTGTGTCGTAAGAGGCGACCAGGGTTGGCGTCAGGAAGGGCATCCGGCTATAAAACATTGCCTCAAGAAAAAGCCAAACCCCTGCACAGCAGGGAAAAATGGCTGTAAAAACGGTCATTTATAGTCTGCACGCACCAGCGGTAAACGCTCGGCCTCCCTAATTAAGATCTAATCAAGATAAGATTGGTGCTTTGCCAAGGGTGCTCCCCGTTCAGGAAACCACGTGACCTCTAGTTAAATGGCAAAATTTGACGGTGAACACTGGAACTCATGGTTCACTGATTGACATTCGTGGTTGTAAAGCAACCCACCTTACCACAAAGTTAATTGTGAGCTGTGACCCAGGTGCGGCTCTTCCGAGGAGAAATGTGGATTAACCCCCTCATAATACACTCGGTACCCATGGCCGTAACAATATTAATATTCGGTAGTTTCTGCAAGTGAAGAGGTATGTAGATAGCACACATGGATGTGGTAGAAATGGGAACAAATGACTCTCCCTGGGGTGTGTGCGTGCCTGTTCTTGGTTACGTGTGTGTGGTGCGTGGATTTCGCAGGCGTGCAATCTCAACTCGAAATTGGGCCCATGGTGTGTGGCACTGTGGAGGAGATTAGGTGACCATCTCTTGAACGATGCACTTCTGCAGCGCCGAAACCACGCAGGACGTGTCACCGTGCAGTGCAGGTGTGGGGAAATCTGCATGTTGGCGAGTGAAAGGTTGAGTAAATCACTTTTAGGAGAGACATTTATTGTTTATCGCATGCACGTTTAATAGAGACCCTGAGGAGGTTAGAGGAATGTGTGGAGGGGACCGTGGGGAGGAATTTGTGGGGGGGATCGGTGGGAGGAATGTGGGGGAGACTGTATGCAGGTAGGCCTTTCCCAAATAGCATTGGTATTGATTTTTATGTTACCGCATGGTTTTATATAGAACACGGCGATTTGATGGAAAACACTGCTGTTTGGCCGTGTTTTATTGCCCCAGTGATGCCCTGGTATGCTGGCTTCAGATTACCTCCACTCCCATCGCCTTCTCATTCCCTCCCCTTTCCTCCCATCACCTTCCCATCCCCTCCTCTCATGTCACCTTCCCATTCCCCCCCTCTAGTCACCTTCCCCTCCCCTCCCCTCATGCCACCTTCCTATTTTCTCCCTCCCCCTCGTGCTGCCTTCCAATTCTCTCCCCTCATGTGGTTTCCTCTTCTCTCACGCTGCCTGTCCCTCCCTGTGCTGCCTCTCCCTCCCCCACCATGCTGCCCCCCTGCCACGCTGCATCCTCCCCCTCCCCCACCGCACTGCCTCCCCCATGCCACGCTGCCCATTCAAGCAGCCTTCTCCCTCCATCTCGTACTACCTTCTCCACCCCTCGTGCTGCCTGCCTTCTCTCCCTCACTCTTCCATCCCTCCTTCCCCTCCCTCCCCTCTCCCTCTTCCCTCTCCTCTCTCCCTCTTCCCTCTCCTCTCTCCCTCTTCCCTCACCCCCTTATATTCCCCTCAGTGAAGCGACAGGTTGTATTTGTTAGTTAAAAAAATAACAAAGAAAAATATAAACTTCTTGGTATCCTCTCCTCTCTCTTCAACTTCTTGAAATAGGAATATGACTGTCAGACAAAACTAAGTGGACATGGGAGTAAGCATGTTGATACCTCAGTCACTTTGTTCTGTACAAAGCTAATGTACAAACGTATTTAGATCTAGATCAGAAAATAAAATGATCAATATATTCATTTCTTTTGAGGGCGACAAACAGGGGGGTGGTTAACACATCGGAAAAGTTAATTTTATTTCTTTATCCTTTTTTTTTTATTTTTCAGGTTAAAAAACAGGAGTGCAGTTAATAAATGCCACAGTTTAGACACCAGAAAATACGGCATTAAAATTTTACCTGATCCCTGTCCACTTTGTGCAAAGCATCAATTGTGACCTTCGTTGGGGCAGTTTCGGTGCTATGTAAGTCTTTGAAACCCCGCTGGAAGGGTTCTTAAAAAGAATACTGGTGCAGGTATTCCAGATGAATGGCAATTACATATTCCATGAATGGTAAAACATTTTTTTAGTGATAAGTGGAGAGACAACTGAAAGTAATGAAACAACAAAAGATGGTGGAACTGCTTCACGGAAAGAAGTCGATTTCTTTGATTTGCCGATGTTTGCCCAGATTGCGCATCTTGACTGACAAGTAAGAAGTTATCCGAATTGAAGGAAGTCTCTATCATGTGGAAATTGAGTTATTTTTCACTACATAGACCACGTGCATCCTGCAGAAATCTGAGGGTGGGGATGGGGGACAATGCATGGAAAGAGCAGAAAGTACATGGACACCAGAAAGGAGGCCGTAGAAGACAGAGAGATCACCGACCCTTCTATTGGAAGGTGATAGGCCCGTTGTCTCAGCTTCATCACAGGACATTCCTATAATCTTGAAAGCCTTGGATTCCTCAGCATCAAGCTGAGCAAGGTGTGAAGCAGGGGATGCAGCCCAAAGAGGAGAGCAATCCTCCATCAAGCTGCAGATGAAAAGCCATGGAGGTGGATAGGAGTTCAGGTGTGTCAAGGAAGGACTTTGTACGATGTAGGATGCCCAATCGGCAGGTGGCTTTGGAAGCCAACTTTGAAATGTGGGTTGCCTAAGAAAGATCATGGCTTATAATGAGACGCGGGAGTTTGAATGACTGAACTTCCTCAAGAGGATTGTTAAGAAAGTATTTGGGGGTGGGGTGGATCAACAAATATATAAAAGGAATTTTACAGATAATCAGAGAGATCGTTGATGAAGATTCAGAAGAGGACCAGGTCCAGAACACTGCCTTGTTGTACTCCAGCCTTGACAGGGAAAGGAGATTTAAGGATTCCGTTGAGAGCCACATGTTGGCTATGAGAGTAAAAGAAGTCGGAAACCCAAGAGTGGTGTTGGCCTTGGATACCATAGGCTGAGAGTTTGGAGAGCAATGCGGGGTGCCAGATGATCAAAAGCTCAGGATATGTCCTGAGAGACGGCCATGATCTCATGACTGTTCATGAGTACCTCCACCCATTGTTGGAAGAGTTGAAGTAGCATGTCCAAGATCGAGTAACCAGGTCTGAATCAGAATTGATGATCTAGGATAAGGCCACTGGAGAAAAGGAATGATTTTATGTCAACTGTGATGACAGATTCCATGACCTTGCTGTAGTTATGCAAATCGGCTTTTACACCTTTTTATGTAAAGCAGTGATGTTTGCTGATTTCCATGCTAATGGAAGATGACCAAGGGCAAATGATAGGGTGAAAGGAGCAGAAAGAGAATGTGCAAGAGCAGCAGAGCTGGTTTTGAGGACATGTGGGCTTGTGCTGTTTGGTTCAGCTGCAGAATCAGAGTTGATGGTTGCCAGAAACGTCTCCTCTCAGCTTCAAGAGACACAGAGTCCAGGAGCAATTGGGTGAAGCTGGGCAGGGTGGGTACAGAGAGTGTGGGGTTGGGAACATAAGATTTGGAAGCAAACACAAAATTGAGGCATTTGGCCTTCTCACGAGCAGAGTCAGCTGTGGTGCCATTTGAAGAGAGGGAAGGGATGGAAGTGGAGCATACTCTGGAGACAGACTTAACAAGGTGCCGCCAGGTTTTAGAGGAGGGAGACAAGTTTGAAAGTTTATTCTTGAGATTGGACAGATGTTTTCTGGCACTCCTGAGAGTGGCACTCGTTGGGGTTTTGTGGAATGAGCTGAGATTGCCTTTGGTTGGGTTTGCTTTCCAGGAAGACATGGCAAGTTGTTTCAGAGCAACTGCCTCACCACAGGATTCAGTGTACTATGGGTGGGAAGAAGGGTATAATAACTAAAGATGAGACAGGATGGCTCTCTGCATGAAAGAGCAGATTTCTGTGGATTCGAAAGTTATAACTAGATTTAATATTTTATCAATGACAAAAACAAACTTCTGGTGTTGGAAGAGCTGTTTACAATCAATATACGGTCATACAAAACTTTGCTTTTAGCAAGTGAATTGATGGAATTGATTGCCTTTTTTATATTCTCAGACACATTGCTGCTTGACAAATTCTCAGGCTTCAGTTCATGATCACCAGGTTATTTTGACACATCAGCTTTAGTTCAGTTTTTCCTTCCTGGAGTTTCAAAGAAACATGTGACCCTTATCTTAAGTGGATTGACACTTCATTAATGTTCTCAATTACGTCCCGTGGCACAATTTCTCTGGTTTCCTCTCCTTATGTCAGTGTATTTTCAAATAAGGCCAGAAGGACCAGTGCTCTGACTCACAACTGTTTTGAAAGTCAGGTAGTTTGCAAGTGTCTGGGATTTACTCTATTTTCTTTTTAATAAATAACGTTATTTTGAGAGAATGCAAATCAGGAGTAAACCAGGGAGAGCACTTGACATTTTTAGGGAATTGAGCTGTAAGTGGAAGTGGAAGTGCAAGTGTAAGTGGAGCAAATTGATCGAGGGGATTTGAAAGTGTCTGGATATAAATTTAAGCCAATTGTTCAGGGATCATCATGAACGAAGCAATCAGAATTGAATTAGATAATTTTTGGTTGAAATGATTAATATTAATGGAGTTAATGTTACAGTATATCACAGCCTGCAATGGATGTGAAAATTTCAGTAAAGGAGAGATAAAAATGATAAATGAGTCTTCAGAAAAAGAAAGTATCTTAAAATATATGTTCATGATGTTTCACACTGCTGACCGCAACCTCCTTCACAATCCTTAACATTTATGAAAAACGTAATCTCTTCCCTTGCTCAACCATGCTGCACAGTGTGTAGAAAGTCAACACTGCAACGCCACTGTCGGAGTTAAAACATGGTAAAGTTACAATCAGTCTTTTTTTCCAATTATATCTCCTTGGATTTCATGGAGAATCAGTTTGAATGATCACGTTAGGTACGTCTTGTTTGCCTGAATGCAGAGATTTTACAGCTTTGCTTTATTGTGGGATCACAATCTAAAGTACGAGCAGTCCCAATAGTGGGGCAACTTAGCTAAATATAGCATAACAATTGTGCATTTTGTGAGGAAAGCACCAAATTTGGCACACTAGTAGCCTATCATATTATGAACAGATTTGGATGTTGGTCCATCTCAAAATTTTTGATGGCAGTGGGAAATGGCTGCCACAGCCATCAGCGGCTGAATTTGAAATGGCCCAATGTCCAAATCTGTTCATAATATGTTGGGCTACTAGTGTGCCAAATTTGGTGCTTTCCTAACAAAATGCACAATTGTTATGCTAAGTTGTCCCACTACAAGTATACTGAACATTTTTGCTTACAATATTCATGGAGCATTCCAAGAAAATATTTCACTCCACTCTACAATTCTTCCTTTATGACTTTATTCTGATATCGCTTCATCTGTCTTCTACCATCAGTTTCATGAGTACACATATAATTAAATACAATCAGGGATATGTGTACACACACACACACACACACACACACACACACACACACACACACACACACACACACACACACACACACACACACACACACACACACACACACACACACACACACACACACACACACACATCTTTACTTGTAAATGTCAGTGTGTGTATATGCGTGTGTGTTTGTGTGTCCCATCCATAACTCCAAAACGATGACATCTAGTGGCCTCAAACATTGCATTCATACAAAGGAAACTCCAAGGTGGTGCATGAGTGAAAATTGGGTGTTTAGGTTAATTTAAACATCCCTTTTGAAGATAATTAACGGCTTACCTCCATGAAAGGCTTATCCTTGGTCAACCCAAGTTTGCTCTTGCAGGGTTTTTCGTCGCCATATTGATCTGGCCTAGTCAAACATGTGCCATGCCTTGGAAACATGATCTACTCTCACAGACTAATTAAAGTATATAATCAAAATATGATATCTGATTTGAGAATTGGATCTCGTGGATTAAATAATTTTCGAAATCTGGAGTGAAATCTGAAAATTTTAACGAATTCGCGATTCTGATAACTCAGTGTATTTATTGAAGCAAAGCATTAAATTGAACTTTTTTTTACTGTTCGGATGATTATATTGAGTGAAGAAAATATTAAGGAATGTGTAGAAAGGCCCTTCATGAAGTGCAACAAAAATAATTCACCAGCTCGATCAAAGCTACTTTTGCAAACCATGGCAATACGATCCGCAAGGGTCCTTTTTTCCGGCAATTATGAACACAGTTTTTTTTTCACCTTTTTGTGCGATCTGCTTTCTTTATAAAATATTAATACACATCTATTAATAGACCTATTAAACCTCGTGTTCCAAATTCTGCCATGTTGGTTTAACGAAGCAAGGCATTGAATAACATTATGTGTGCTCTCTGTAGGAATTGAATTTCACAAGTTTTTCACTTGAATTCCTCATTTAAAGAACTATGTATATTTATAAGTAAGTCTTTGTGGTTCTCCCTTATACTTTACCTGTGCAAACTTCATACGGAACCTGTGAATCGAAACATTTTAAATCCCTTCTCTGACGGATTGGTGCATCGAATGGCATAGCATCTTGTCATTTTTAAATGAATGATGAGCAACTATGTGCTAATTTGATAAGCGATTGCTGGAGATAAAATGAAGCATTTCATACTTGGCGGGTCGTGTAAAAAACAAGTTTTATACAAAATACAATACAGGGAGTCCCGGGTTCTGAACAATCATTCATACAGTCAGTAAATTGCAATTGGGTGTGCTTTAGAAAGGTTATTTTGTTTCTCTTTTTTTATGAGTTTCAAAGCAAAATACAATTGTTACAGAGCCAAATTTTTCCTACCCATCACACGAGGATTGGCTGCTGTTTTTCAATAATAATGTTTTTGCACATGTCTTTGAAATGTCTATAATTCAATGTTTGTTTGTTTTTCACTTATTTATTGAAATTTGCCCGAAACAAGGCTCAAAGCTACTCAAGGTGTTTGGGTTGTATACAGTACAGTTCTGTAATCGGTAATCGGCACTCACATGGACTCCAATTGGCTGATGCCGAGTACCGAAAAAATGCTGATTGCTGAGTCCGATATCGGGCCAGTATTAATCGATACCAATACATGTCAGTGTTTATCCATCAGTCAGTCTGTTCATCTGTCCGTCTCCTCCATAATTCCAAAACCATGAAACCTCGCGGTCCAAACTTTGCAGGCACACTGAGGGAACTCCAAGGTAGTGCAAAAATAAAATTCGGTGTTTGGGTAAATGTAAACACCCCTTTTGAAGATAATTAATGACCTTATTTAATTATCCTTTATCAAGGCATTATCATTGGTCACCTTGCTGCTTGCTTGGTCTTAATTCGCCAATTTTTTTTTTGGCCTGCTCACCAATGCCTTGACTTGGAACAGGCTGCAATGGTTTCTTAATGATAATTTTTTTTTTAAACTTTCCTCACTCATATCATCAAATGCTTCATCGTCATATCTATGAATCGCTGGATACATTGAAATGCTTATATATGCCTGGAGACACCAGCATCTGTGGCTTTATTTAATTTCTGTATGTGCCATAACCTCAAAAATCTCTTGATCTGAGCCAAATTTCATAATTTAAACTTCTTAATTGACCTCAGCAGCAATTCTGACTGACAAATAAGTGTTCATTTGTCCAATTCAGACATTGCTTGACATTCAGAGCATCTCCGGGTGCATTGTGTTTATATGCCTGATCAGCAATTGCTAATCACTTGCCAAGCCAGCTATTCCTTATCAACCGTTTAGTTGGAGCACTTGCTTGAGTGCTTCAGCCACTTGGTGAATGCTCTACAAGTGGCTTGGTTGTTCATTTCCAAGCAATGATCATATGCAGCAAAAGTATTCACACTGTCGCTGAATATATTGATCAATGTGAACAAAGTTCAGGCCCCAATCACCTGCGTTTGACTCTGCATTCTGCGGTTCCTCGGGCAGTGGCTCACCCACTGAAAATGTGCAATTTTCTTTTCCACGATGTTTCCCCTTTTTGTACAATCTTATTTCATTATACGACCCATCACTTCGCCAAAGATACATTTAAAAAAAATTAAACGTTTCGTTTTTGAAAATTTCTTCAAACGTTTTGTTGGAGTGCTTGCTTGAGTGCTGAAGCCACTTGGTGAGGGCTCTTCAAGCTTCAATCTCCACAAGCCTCCATGGTGATACTGCAGCTCAGTTCTCCATGGGGCATCTCCAGAGTTGGGAAGGCAAAATAAATTGGATTATTACAATGAGAAAAAAATGTTTTCAGTTGTTGCAAAGCAATGAATCACCACATCACAGCAGGCTAGCTGAAAGGTACGCACGCTTCCGAGTGTGTACCTCTCGTACTCTAATGTATAAAGAACATGAAAATTCACACAAAGTACATGAAAAGGAGAACCACAAAGGCTTACCTTCAAATATAGTTCTTTAAATGTGGAATTCGAGTGAAAAATTCACAAAATTAAATTCCCACAGAGAGCACACAAAATGGCAGCCAATGCCTTGCTCAATCAAACCAACATGGCGGAATTTGGAACATGAGGTTTGATTCGACGTTCAATGCTTTACGGGTTGGAAGCTGTCGAGCCTGGGTTTTAATCCTGACCAAGCTATAAAATGTCATCCTGGTGTTTCACAGGCAGAGTGATTAATCAATGTGTATGCCCTCTCTCATGTCAGCTAAAAGCTAGATGTTGTAAGCATCAGTAAATTCCTGTAAATGAATGATTAAAATTGACGATTATGTGTTATATGTTTTGTGTAGCATGCATCGGTAAATTGTACTATAAACTGCTTGATGTTGTGAGCTAATGTTGACTGTAGATGGCAATATTTTACTGTAAACTGCCAGGTGAGATTCATGTTGATGCTGTAACATTCTCAGATGAAACTTCCAGTATGAACTAGAATCACATTTGCTGGAAGGCATAGGATTGTTCTGTGATACTATATAAAAGAGGGGGGGGGAGATGGGTGAGGGAGTGAGATGGGTGACATGCGACAAGAAGTGCGTTTTTATTGTCTTCGTGCTCGATTTAACTCCGATGACTGAACGAGGTGTTAATGTCCAGAGCGGTTATTATAAATTACTCAATCGGGTTGAATAAAACTCGTTAAGATTGTGTATCGGGAAAGAATTCCTTTGAGCTCTTGAAATCATCCTGGATGGGCCACTGTATGTGAGACAGAGACAGAGACAGAGACAGAGACAGCACTGCGACGGAAATTGAAGGTTCGACAGTCCCAAATGATGAGGTGAACATGCGTGAGTTGTGCCGGCAGGACTGGTACAAGAGGCGGTGGAAACAACCCAATGCAGTAATCAGAGTTGGACATTGAATGTAACGGTGAACTTCCTCATTTGACATTTGTATCTGTTTATTTGAAATATAAGTTTCAAAAATGTTATGCTGTTGATGTGGACATTGTAATATCACTCAGAAGTCAGAAATCAACTGACAAAGATCCATTCGAGTGGAAGCTTACCTGTATGTTCGTTCATGACCCTGGATTGCAGTCATTTGAGATTGAGTTGGGTTCGGTACCACAAACAACATATGTACACCAAAGGGAAGGAGACCCCCCCAAGGTGTGTATACCACCCCATCCCCTGACCTCTCGGATGGCTGTTAAAATGGATGGCACATTTGCCGGAATCCCCTCACTCCCCCTCCCCTCTCTCCCCCCTTCACTCTCCCATCTCCTCTCTCCCCCCTTCACTCTCCCACCTCTCTCTCCCCTAATCTTTTCTTCTCTCAATCCTCTCTCTCCCACCTCTCTATATCTCTCTCTCCAACCCCTCTCCCTCTCTCTCCAACCCCTCTCCCTCTCTCTCCAACCCCTTCCTCTCTCTCCAAACCCTCTCCCCTCTCTCCCACCTTGTCCTTCTCACCCTTTCTCCCTCCCACCTGTCACTCTCCCTCTCTCTCCCACCTCTGTCACTCTCTGTCACTCTCCCACCCCTCTCCCTCTCTCTGTCCCTCTCCCTCTTTCCAAATCTGCCCTATCCTTCCTCCCCTCATTCTTACCCGACTCCTGCTCATAAAAACAAACGTGCATTCCCACATCGAAAAAATGGAATACTTAATGCTTTCCACTCCCCTATTTCCACAACTAAGGGGTGACACTGCTCTCAGTGTCTGGCAAGGTCTTTACTTGGATAATTTTTGATCGGGTTTGCCACCATCTGTTTTGAGCACAAGCGCACCGAGCAGTCAGGCTCCACACCAGAAAGGTAAACGATTGACCGTATCCTTGCTCTCTGGGTCCTCACCGAACGCAGACGAGAGTTTCGGCAGGGGCTGCTTGCAGCCTACGTTGATCTCTGCAAAGCATTTGATTTGGTGAATTTGGCTGCCCTCTGGAGGATTCTTGGTCTTTGTGGGGTGCCACCAAAACTGATCCATCTGATGTCTGAACTCTATTCTTGTACTGAGAGTGCTGTGAGATGTGGTGGTACCATCTCTGACTTATTTCCAGTTGTTACTGGGGTTCATCAGGAGTAGGGAAAGAATACTGGTTCTGGCTCACTTTTCCCCATGTAAATGAATGGGGGATTTTCAGCCATGAAATTTTTCTTTTTTTTCCCCTGAAAAAATAAATCCCCTTTTTAGCCCAAGGTATATTTATTTGTCTCCCCTTTTAACCTGGAGCCTGGTGTTGGCTTAGTTGTTAGGGTGGCGGCTTGGGATCCCAGGGTCCTGAGTTCAAATCCCGTTGGCTGCTGAATTAACACCAGGGGGTTGACTCAGCCTGTCATCCTTCCGAGGTCGGCAAAATGAGTGCCAGTGTACTGGTCCCGGTGTATGCCCCGGTTAGAATAGGTGTACCATATCCCTGTGTGTCGTAAGAGGCGACCAGGGTTGGTGTCAGGAAGGGCATCCGGCCATAAAACATTGCCTCAAGAAAAAGCCAAACCCCTGCACAGCAGGGAAAAATGGCTGTAAAAACGGTCATTTTTTATTTCCCCTTTTAACCTAGGGGCTCTCTATTCAAATAGCCCATACAACAAGATAAAGATTTGTTAAAGGTGATTCTAAAGAAATATCTGAAACGTCGAAGCCCCGGGGCACTCTCTATTCAAATAACCCATACAACAAGATAAAGATTTGTTAAAGGTGATTCGAAAGAAATATCTGAAACGTCTAAGCCTCGGGGCACTCTTTATCAAATAACTAATGCATATTGTTTAGCTCACTCATTGAACCTATAAACATTTGTTCATTCTCAAATTCCTTCAATAGTTTAATTTTCTTTGCACAATAATCCCCATCTAAAATATTGAAAAACAAAACATTTGAATCTTTATATTTTTTAAGATACCCCTTTTGTGCCATTACGAAATGATAAACTTCTCTTAATGATCTCATCTGGCCACCGCCCGAGTTGCAAATCATTTTGATATTGTAGTAAATTATTTTTCCATTGTTCAATTGATAACCATCAAATTTTTCAGTCCATTCAAACATATTTATTATTTTCTTTACATCCTCTAACTTATTGGTTTTTAAATTGATTCGCATATTTGTTTTATTTACCTTTGTTTTAGATATTTTTCAATAAGACTTATTTGATATTTTTCACATTCATTATGTTTTCCATTTATATACCAAGACTGAGATTTTCTCCACTCTTTAGTTTGACTAATACTTGGTTCGACCATTTATATATTGTGAAAAACGCGGCGGAAGCCCTTAAAAACCCTAACCCATCTTCCCATCGTTAAAACTTGTGTCCATATGGAACACAATCTATTCTATTCACTCTATCATACAATACCCATATGGAACACAATCTATTTTATACACTCTATCATACAATATCCATATGGAACACAATCTATTCCATTATCTAAAATAAATCTCTTATCATCAAAGGCTCCTAATGCCTTTTTATTTACTTCTTCACTATATATCTTATGTTTATAACTTCTTATTGTATTCATTTTCCTATATTCTTCTTTCTTATTCATCAAATTATAATAATTTCTAAAAGTTATTGATTTCTTTATTACATATTTCTTTATTCCCTTTAACCTTTTATCAATCTGATCACCATACTTATAAGCATATGCCTTTGCTCTCAATCCAATAAACTCACTCATTACTTTTCCACCCAACTCATCCTTAAACTTACCAATAACCTTTTCATTCTTTTTTGAAAATAACTCACTCTTCTTACTAAAATTACTTGTATCATATACTCCAATGTTTTTCTTCATATCCTTATAAACATCGTCAGTTTTTATATCTAGAATAAAACTATCGGTGTCCATATACAACAATGAAGCATTTTCACCATACTCTTTCTTTAAATCATTATACAAATAATCATACATCAATATCTTTGATAAATCAAGAACTGCTGTTCCAATATAAATTGGTTTATCCATGACAATACTTTCCTTTTTCATATGAATAGCAGAAAAGTTCTCTGAAAAAACCTCTTCTCTCTCAAAACTTGGTTTATTTATCAATCTAGAAGCTTCTTTCCAAGATGTTGCAAATCTAATGTTTTGCCTGTTTCTAACATTCTCCATTGTCTTTCCAAAGACAGCATTATTCATCAATTTATAGAATTCCCCTTCAAATTTTACTTTTGTATTTGTTCTCATATCTGTATTGAATTTAATATACTTTTTCATCCAAGGACTTTGTTTAAATTTTAAAACTCTATGAATTTTAGCTACTCTCAACCCAGCAGATAAATATTGTCTCAAGTTCCTTTGATGCAAAACATATCCCTCTTTATCATAGAATGTTGTTAATAACTTTTCTGTTGATTTGCCTTTAATATTAAAACTTTTATGATAATCACTGAACCATTCTTTCTTTGGGGTTTCTTTCTCACATGCAAAAGGAAGGTCTTTATGCTTATTATGAAGATCACTCGGGTACTTCAAATCAACTTCAAAATAATAACCTTCTTCTTTGTCATTCAATTTCTCTTGAGAAGAAATAACAATATTCATCAAAGCCTTTTCATAATCCTTTTCTTCCACCCACTCTAATTTACCATAAGGCAGAGATTGAGACATTGCCCATCCATACAAATTATTAGCATCAAAGTACATCAAATAATTACTATCTTTTTCACTCTCATAATTTGGAAGATATTTATTATTTGCTTTGGCATATCTTTTTGAACATACTTGTGATATTCCACCTCTCTTAGACTTCTCAATCATCAAAAGCATATCCACATCACTGACTAAATCTATATCTTGTTTTGTCATTTTCAACATTGCACTCCAAGCTAAACCAGGAGCTGTGAAATAGTGGGCAGGATCTAATCCATAACAATTTTTATTATGACAGAGTGATCTAAAAGCTTCAAACACATCAGCGAACAATAAAACATCTGTTTTTAGATACAAATCATGATATTCTCCAAGGTTCTTTATCTTAAATATTTTCCAAATTTCTTGTGCGTGTTTATATTCCTTATCACTTATCGCTTCTTCATAAAGGTTATTATAGAAACTTTCTTTTGAAGGAAGTTGTGTTTCTTTAAATCTCATAAATGAATCCATATAACCATAAGGATAAATTCCCTTACTTGTAAGAATTTTCTCTTTACTTTGAATTTCATTCCTTGTTTCAATTTCCTCTCTAGTTAGAATTCCCTCTTTAATCAGAATTTCATCTATAATCAGAATTTCCTCTTTAGTTAGAATTTCATTCTTTGTTCGAATTTTCTGTATAATTAGAATTTCATCTTCAGTAAGAATTTCTTCATTCATTTCCTCATTAATTAGAATTTCCTCTTTACTTTGAATTCTCTCTTTAATCTGAAGTTCCTCTTTAGTTAGAATTTCCTCTTTTGGAAAGAATGAATTAAGATTTGGAAAAGAGCCCGTGGAGCTTAGATTTGATGCGAGGTTGGCTAGTGGTGTTCCCATAAACTTGTAAGAATCAAGAAACCGAATACGAGTTATAGGTTTTGTGAATATCATTTTTGTAAATGAAATATACTTTTGACTTGTGTTTGTTATGGCAGAAACATTCCCTGGTGTTTTTGAAAGTTCATTTATAAATAGATGTGTATCATAGTTGGCGCTGTTGTGAAGAAAGACTGGAATAAAAGAAGGTAATTTATAATTAAGATTACAACAGGAATGAGCGGGGCCTCTATATTTACCAGTAAGATGACAATGGTCTCTAACTTTAGACTCCTTAATTTCCCCCTCACAAATATGACAGATATTGTTCATTCTAAATTCTAATTTTTCTTCTTTGGTTAATTTCATCGGTTCATTTGTTTCTTTCATTAATTTACTTAGTCTTATACAATCCTTTTCTAATCGTTTTACAAACTCTTGTGAAGCATTTTTTCCACTATACTGTTCAAGTTTATGATACTTTTCTCCAACAGATGATTTGATATAATAAAAGAAACCACAAGGAATATGTTTTTGATATTTATTTGTATATGGTTCTTTTGGATTAGGAGAAGCAGTATTTATCTTTTTAAGGATACATTCAAAATCAGCGTATATCACAAATGGGTGCATGATAGATTTATTATAATCTTCAAAAGAAATCTTTTCACCAGGTTTAGGCATTGTAATTACAGCTGATTTATGATTACTACAATATTTTGAATGTTGTTCTAATCGTTCTTTTGTATGAAATGAATTAAGACATCGCTTACAAGGATATATTTTGTTTGCTGTTCTGAATACCTGAGAAGAGATTAATCTTGATAAATTATTGATGTATGTGTAATGTGAATTATTTCCAACACTAAAATATAAAAGATCAATGTGTGTTTCTTCATTTTTAAAGTTGTTTGAAATTTTTAATATTTGAACTTTGTTTGTATCCGTTAATCCATATACATTAATAGAAAGATTATTCTTTTTCTCAAATTTAGGAATATCTGTTAGTGGCATTGGGAAATTAAAATCTTTAATGTCCAAGGTATTCTCATATTTCATATATTGTTTTACTCTTTCTGAATTACATTTTGGTGGATGTAAGTGAGCAAGAACAGACCAGAGAAAATATTTATTATCATTATTCTTAATATTAACAACTGCCTTCTTTCGTTTTATTTCTTTTGGTAATTCAATATAAGAAGAAGCTTTAAGAGGGTTTGATTTTAGAATGTGTACATCTAAAAAGATGATTTTTTTAATATTGAATCCACTTCCTACCACTGTATTATCAACATCCTCCTCTTGTCTTGATAGTTCTTCATAAACCCCACTATTCAAAAAATCTTGAAATGATGTTATAAAATGAAGATCTGTCCTCATATAAGGAGTTTGTTCTTCATCTTGTCTTTTCATATTCATTTTCACTCCCATATAAAACTTTAAAGTTTTCATTTCTTTTAATGTTTTTTAATAAATTTTTCAACATCAGGTTTCACTATTTCAATTGATTCAATTATTGATGATGGACCGGGTTCTCCAAATTGAAAAATCCTTATTTTTATATGCCCTTTAAATGCCCCATCAGTGTTTTCAATATAATAGTCTCCCTTTACTTTAAACTCATTTTTCTTGTGTTTTTGTGATTGAAGATGCCTATTATAACTACTCTTCAAAACATCCTTTGAGCAGGTATCACAATGTTTTCTTTCCAACTCAAGAGGGGATATTTTGTGAAATAGATTAAATGTGTGTTTGTTGGTTCGGAGGTGTTTTCTATAATGTTTATATTCGTGATTACAAACATCGCAGTATGTTGTATTCACCATATTTATATAATAAAACTTTGCTTAAACTAAAAATTTCTTGATGAAAATTTCGTTTATTTTACAGGTGAATCTGTGCTTAAACTAAAATTTTCTTGATGAAAATTTCGTTTATTTTACAGGTGAATCTGTGCTTAAACTAAAATTTTCTTGGTGAAAATTTCGTTTATTTTACAGGTGAATCTGTGCTTAAACTAAAATTTTCTTGATGAAAATTTCGTTTATTTTACAGGTGAATCTGTGCTTAAACTAAAATTTTCTTGATGAAAATTTCGTTTATTTTACAGGTGAATCTGTGCTTAAAACCATTTTATCCTCCAACTTTTTCACTTAATAAATACAATGTTTCAAGACACAAAAGACAAGTTTCAATCAATCTCTTCATTTGTTAAAGATGCTGAGAAATATGTCAAGGATGTAAAATTGAACAAAGATAAATATAACAACTATTGGATAAAAACAATTGTGGTGGATATGATGAGTTCTTCAATTTACTTCAGTGGAAGGGCTTTTAGTATACCTGGAAGAACATCAATTAAGGTATCTCTAACAAAAGTTTCTCCTCTCCTTCTGGCAATATATTCAAAACTAGAAAAAGCAATGAAACAAGAAAAGGTATCAAAAAATAAAAACCTTATGGATGAAGCTTTAGAAAGAAAAGATAAGACCATCTGTAATATGCAAGGAGAAATTTGTATTTTTTTCAACAACCCTAAAGATATAAATCCTGATGAAATAAAGGATGTTATTATATCAGGTGAAATGACATTTCGTTCAATTGTAGTTAAGGATCATTTTAAAATTACCTTTAATATAAAAAATGTAGCAGTTGAATCTGTTAATGAAAAAATGAATATCGATATCGATGGTAATGTTTTTTCTACTAATTAAATGAGCCAATATTCAACTGAAGATTTTGAAGATTATGAGAGTGATTATGATACCGAGAGTTTGCATTCAAACGATAGTTATGACACCGAGAGTTTGTGTTCAAATGATAGTTATGAAAGTATAGATGATTCTGAAAGTATCGAAGATGATATCGAAGATGAATTTCAGTTTAAGTAAAGTTTTACTTTATAAATATGAATAGTTTACTCGATTTTGAGCCTCTTGAATTCCATGATTCTCCATATGACAAATTTGAGAATTGTCCTGCGTGTGAAAGACGGGGATTAAACACAGAGTCAAAAGCCTATAAACAATGTATATTCTGTGATTATCTTCTAATTAATGATAATCAAAAATATAAAAAGGAAAATAATTCTTTTAGATTTACACCAAAAATGAATTACTTCACAAGATTGATTCGAGAAATGAATGTAAAGAACGAGGGTGAGAACACACCTTTCCTTACAAGGGAAGAAACTGAACGTATTAGAGAAATGTTCAAAGGATTGTTGTTATATCTTATTCATGGATGTGATTTTCAGGGAAATATCAACACAAGATATTGCATAAATAAAATAATGGATTATCTTGAAATTAAACCTGAACTTAGGATAAAATATAGAATTTCGAAAAAAGCCAATAATAAATTAAATAACCTGTTTTCCAAATATATAAATGAATGATTTTTTACCTATTTGGGAAAATAAGATAAAATTTGACAACCATAAAAATCTCCCAAATTCATTAAGATGCCTCATAGTTGGTTCAAGTGGATGTGGAAAAACCTGCTTACTTTTAAAGATGCTCCTCACTCCCAACTTTTTAGATTATGATAATTTAATAATTTTCACAAAGTCGAGTTTTCAACCAGAGTATCAACTACTCTCACAAGGTTTTAATGCTGGTCTTAAAAAAGAAGATATAATCGGTTTATTTAAACTTCAAAAAAACCTAAATGATTTTAACATTGAAGATATAATACAACTATTTTGTGATACACAGAGATGTAAAAAGAAATCAAAACCGATAACTTGTATTCTGAGTGATAATACAGATGATATACCGTCTCCCCAAGATTTGGATAAATCCAAAAAGAACCTCGTTATCTTTGATGATTGTGTTAATGAGAGAAACCAAACGGTAATGGACAGCTACTACACAAGAGGGAGACATTCTTCTTGTAATTGTATTTATCTTAGTCAATCGTACTTTCAGCTTCCTCGTCGTTCCATCAGAAACAATGCTAATACTTTTATTTTATTCAAGTTAAATTCAATAGATATAAACAATTTTTGGAGAGACAATTGTTCTACATTATGTAGTAAAAAGGAATTTGGGGATTACATGAAACACACGACTGAAAAATATAAATATATTGTTGTGAAACAAGATGAGATATTAAATGATATTTTTCAATAAATAAATGGATGCGAAAGAAAGAGCAAGAAGATTTAGGGAACATCAAGAGTTGGTTTCAAAAGTTGTAAAACAGCAGGAAGACATAAAGAAGAAACGCAGACAGAAACTAACGGGCGAAGAAGCATTTGAAAGAAAACAAGAGAAATTTTTTAAACCACTTTTAAAAACTTCCCAAGGAAAAATGAAAGATGTTTCCACAGTTCCCATGGTAGAATATACTCCTAAAAAACTTCAAATGTTAAAAGATTTCAGTCAAATGACGGAGGAAGAATTAGAGCATTTAGGAGAATTAGAATATGATGATGAAGGTTTATTTCAACAACTGGAAGAGATTAATCGACCCCCTGATTATATTGTGAATGCTCTTCAAAACAATGAATATTCAGCGGATTCAAAAACCAAAGCAGGACTCATTCCAACAGAACAATCAGCAATATTTCATCTTGTTCAAGAAAAGGTATTGATATTTAATGATGAATTAAGGTTCTTGGGTTCTGCTCAACCCCCTGTTAAACTAACTCCAAGATTAATGTTTCTTCTCACAAAAGATGGAAGACAAGGTTCAACTGTGAGGGATGAATCAAAGTATATTGATAAACCATTGGATATGGAAAATAATGATGATAGAGTATATATTGATCCGCTGAACACTCTAAATTATAAGGTTATTCTTTCTGGTAAAAGTAGGAAGAATGAGAAGGAGAAACACATTATTCAGGCTTTAAGTATCCTTGGTTCAGGTGTTAGTTTTCTTCCAAATGACCCATCGCAATTAGTTAATAGACTGTTATTGTTGTTAGGCAGTAAGAAGGCTGGAAATAACAATTGTTTTAATGAAGCATCAGCCATTTTAGACCAGTTGATGAACATGAAAATAATTAATAAATATCAATATAAAGACATTTTATCTCATATTAAATAAGATGAGAAGCACAATCCTTAGTTTCAATTTCACAACAAGCGACCACACATCTTCATTCCCATACCCACTACAACTTGACACAACAAAAGAATATGAGGCATCTTTATTGTCCATGGAAACTTATAATACCTTATTTAATATAACCGAGAAAAATGACAAGTTTAGTTATAATCCAGGAAGTGGATACAAAACGATAACAGTCTCACCCGGAGCATATGAGATTTCTCAAATATCTTCCGAAATTGCTCGTCTTATGAAAGAACAGGGTGATGAACCAAAAAATATTGTTATAAACATTCAAAAACATACTTCAAAATCAACGATTAAAGTTAAAAATAACTACAAGGTTGATTTCACAATTGATAATTCATTTAGAGAGTTATTGGGTTTCTCCTCAAAAAAGATTGAAACTAATGGGACGTTTTACAGTGATAATGTCATTCAAATATCCTCAGGAATAAATTCGGTGTTAATTCACTGTGATTTGATTGATGGTGCTTATAATGATGAGAAAAAAACAAATACAATATTTTCATTCAGCGCATACTCAACCCCAATTGGTTATAAATTCAATATGGAACCCAAAAATTTGGTTTATCTACCTGTGTCAGGAAAAACCATACACAGAGTAAATTTTAGGATAACCGACCAAGATAATCGTGTGATTTCTTTTAATGGAGAAGTTATATCCATCAGAATTCACCTACGTGAAGTTTTCCAATAAATAAATACGATGGTTATTGTGAGGAAACACGAGTTGGGAAAATATAAAATAATTACAGGGGATGGGATGTTCCTTTCCCCATACTACAAGGGTGAAGGTATGTATCTTGGTAGAGGATACTATAAACCTAAGAGACAAAGGGGTGTTGGGCATCAATTTAGAGGAGATGGGATAATTGATACTCTCATGGGTATTGGTTCAACTATTCTTAAACATAAAGATCTAATTGGTTCAACTGCTTCTGCTGTGGGAAATGTTGCAGGTGCTGTAAAGAGTATAAAAGATGCCCAGAAGGAATCTCATAAATTACAAGCAATAAAAGAAATTAAGAAAGGCAAAACTCAGTTGTCCCCCCAAGAACGACAGAAAATAATTCAAATACTTGGATCAGGGTTTCAAAAGTTTTAACATCTTTTTTTTCCTAAATAAATACAAGTATGGATGCAATTGATAGTATCTATGATTTGGATGATACTATTATTCTCTCATGCTCCACTAAATAAGAAGATTACTTCAAGGTAAATGCAATAACTGGAACAGACTGGAATACGAATGGTACAAAAAGTTTTGAAATAAATAATCAACAAACCTATTTGAATCTCTCCGAAAGTTTCTTGTTGTGTAAATTTAAATTCACTAAGGCTGGGAATAACACAAACGCTACACTTGTAAATGATTTCTTCTGGAAAATGTTTGATAGTGTGCGTTTGTATATTGGAACACAAGAAGTTGAAGCGGTTGATTATGTCTCTGCTGTATCTGAAATGATAAAATTTACACTCTATACATTCAGTGATAGAATGGGAAAGGGGTCTGTCGAAGGTTTTATTCCTGATATGTCAACGGGAACAAACACAGACCCTGGGTATACTCAAAGGAAAGGAATGTATAATGATGATACAAAAGCAGAAAATAGTTTTACTGTGGCAGTTCCTCTTAAAGGTATATTTGGATTTTGTGATCATGATAAAGTTCTGTATGGCCTTAAAATTAGATTTCAACTACAAAGGAATGATAATGAAAATCGATTGCTTTTTGGTGTTGGTAGTGCTTTTGGTGATCAGAATAAATTTGTAATTGAGGAAATGAGTTGGTATATCAGTGAATATACTCCTAATCTTAAAACAGAAGAGATGTTGAATCGAAGACTTAACTCAAAGAAACCACTCAGTGTATCATACCTCAAAAGAAGATGTCAACACGTTAAACTCAATCAAACTACTTACACGTGGAATTTGGGTGTTCTGGAAGGAAAGCCACGATATCTGTGGATCATTTTAAAAAAGCCAGATGGTGATACTGCGACTGATAAGAATAATGCATTGAGTGATAATGCTAAGGTGAAACAACTTCGCGTTTCTCTAGATGGAACATTTTACCCACGAGATAGATTGGAAATTAATTGGGAAAAAATGATTTTGCTGAAGCATACAAGTCTTACCAAAAGGTGTGTGAAAGTAATGGAAATAAAGAACCTATTTTGGATATGACAGCATTTAAAAGTTTGTATACAATCTATGCGTTTGACCTGAGCACTCAAAAGGAAACTATAAAGTCTAATCGAGTGGATACTTCCCTATACATTGAAAGAGGAGAGAGTGAAGAAGTTGATACATATTGTTTGCTTTTGGAAGAAACAGAATTGCAGATTAATACAGATAATGGTGTGATGATTAGTCTCACATAATTTTTTGTTAAATAAATGAGTGGCAAAGTACCAACTGGGGTATATGTTAATCAAATCAATCTTCATAAACTATCATCTTGTGTTCAAAATCAAAAGCCTTGTAGGATTAACGTTAATACAATTCAGAGAAAAGGAGCAGTAAGAATTGATGTTTTTCTCACAAGAGAACAGGTTAAAATCTTGAATGACACTGGCTCACTTAAAATTAAAATGACAAAACCAATGTTGAAAAAATATTCAATAAGAGAGACGAGTGGAGGATTTCTCCCATTTCTAATTCCTTTATTTGCTGGTTTAAGTGCGGTTGGAGCATTGACGGGTGGTATTTCAACAGCGGTGAAAACTGCCAACGAAAGGAAGGCTCAACTCCAGGCTCAAAAAGAATTGGAAAGACATAACAAAGAGTTGGAGAAACAAATTAGTGGAAGTGGTGTAATTGTCGATTTTGCTGAAAAACTTGAAGGTCTGCCTGATAAAGCGAGATTGCTAGTTGGAGATATGCTTTCTTCTATAGCACAAGCAGGTGTAAAATTAACGAAAAGAGGTAATGGATTATATCTTTCTAATAAATAAATGAGCATTGATGAGTGGTTGAAAGAATTTGGAAAGAATACAACATCAAATTTACAACTTGTCAAATATTGTAAGAAATTAAAAATTCATAATGTGGTTATTTGTATGAGAGATGAATTAACAAATGTGCCGAAACATACAAAGAATATTATTATGAACTTAGAAGATAATAATGGGAACGGTTCTCATTGGGTTTGTATTTTTAATAGTCAAGACAAATATTATTTTGATAGTTTTGGTCTTCCACCACCTGTTGAAGTCATAAAATTCTTACAGAATGGTGTTTATCAAACATTTCAAGTCCAAGAATTAAATTCCAAGTGTTGTGGCCAATTATGCCTATATGTGTTATTTCAACTCAACAAAAATAAAAAATTTTATGATATTATTTTTAATCTAATATAAATGACTTATGTTGGTAAAGATGGTTCTATCTTTGGTGTATCTCAAGAACTGGATATTGATTTATCAAATTATTACACAAAGGCACAGGCTGAACGACATAAATATAATATAACCAAAAATATTAACATGAAAAATGCTTATAAATTAAAAAATTATCCAAGCCCGACTGACGCGAATGACTTGGTGAGATTAAGCGATTTATCACAATATATATCCTTAAATAAAACAGCCGTGTATTCCAAAGATACAGAAGTGTTGATATTATCTCCAGGTCATACAGAATTCACAGTTCGAATTAAAATAAATTTTTATAAAGAAGGGCGTATCGTTTGTATGAGAATAGAACAATGGGGGTATGATATGAATGATTTAGGGTATAATTGGTCATTTAAAATTAACCTCGAAGACCTGGAACAATTAAATCAGTCTCGTAAGGAAGAATATTATCCACTTGGTATCGAGAATGAGTTTTGTGGGGCTACGATTAGTAAACAACAAATAAAAGAATTTAATAAGGGTAAATATAATAATGGTTTTGCCCTTGTTTATCTCATGAAAACAGAAAAACAGGATTATATATAATAAGTAAGGAAATACAAAATGATTTAACTATGGGAAGATGGGGAGGTGTTTCGTGCCATAATATTGTTCTAACATATATTTCTAATACATAAATGACAGCAAGAAGGCTTCAAGAAAATTATCATTTCTGTGTCCAAGCATACCTTCAAGAAAAGGGTATTCGGTATTTTAATAAATATGTTCTACAACATAAGAATGAGGTATTTTCAATAAAAGATTGGCATTATGCTGATGTTGATAAACCGACAACTTTAGATTTAATTAGAATGTTAATTAATGAAAAAATTATAAAGTTAAGAAAAGGTAAGGCTCTTTTAGAAATTCAAAAGAAATTTTATTGGTTTCCTGTTGTAAAAAAAAATATTTTGGATACAGGAATAACAAGAAATCCTGATGAATATATGTATAATATTCTATGGGGTGTAAGCGATTCAAGGATAGTAAGGGATGAGGAAGGAGTTGAAGAAGAGAGGGAAGAGGAGGAAAAGGAGAAGAGGGAGAAGAAAGAGAAGGAGGAAAAAGAGAAGAGGGAGAAGAGAGAGAGGGAGGAAAGAGAGAAGAGAGAGAGGGAGGAGAGAGAGAAGAGAGAGAGGGAGGAGAGGGAGAAGAAAGAGAAGGAGAGGGAGGAGAGGGAGAAGAAAGAGAAGGAGGAAAAAGAGAAGAGAGAGAAGGAGAAGAGGGAGGAAAGAGAGAGACAAAATAAATATCAAAATAAGGAAACAAGTGAAATTAAAAAAAGATTAAGGGTATTACAGAAAATAACTCAACCCACCGAGGAGGAAAAGAAAGAATTGACAAGTCTATTTGCAATACTTTCGACAAGACTATTAGCATCGACAAGATATGGATTTTAATTCAAGTTTTTCATTTTTTTTTTCTTAAATAAATGGAGGAGAGAGTGAAGGCATTTCTAAGGATTCTTTATGTTTTAAAAATTAAGATTCAAATGTGCATGTTGGAAACAAAAGGTTTTTGCACTCTGCAGGAATTTTTCTCATAAATAAATGAGTTATTGTCTCAAATGTAAAAAGAAAACTAATACTAAAAATATTTCATATATTAAAAGTAAAAATAACAGGGTTATACAAAAAGGTATATGTTCGGTGTGTGGTTCAACAAAAAATCAATTTATCTCCCAACACAAACTAGGAGGAGATATCCAAAAGTTTTTATCAGGAAGTAAATTTACAACTACTGGAATACCAGGGGAATTACATCTTCCAGGGTATTCTTTCTGTGGCCCAGGCACAAACTTGGATAAAAGATTAGATGAGGCAGACAATCCTAAATCCTGGAGTAAGCCTATCAATAGAGTTGATGAAGTGTGCATGAGACACGATATTGATTATGGGAATACCACAACGTTGCAAGAAAAGCATGAAGCCGATAGTGAAATGTTGTATAATTTGTCTCTGATACAAAATCCAACCTTGAGAGAAAAAGTTGATCGGTTCATTGTGAAGAAGATGATCAGTGTTAAATTGAAACTTGGACTTGGAAATTCAAAAAACTTATAGGCTCTAATGATGCCATTAAGACTGAAGAGCAATTAGCTGATGAATTACATAAACCAATATTCACAAAGTTTCAGAGAAGGAAAGTTTATTCCAAGGAAGTTGATTATATCTGGTCTGCTGATTTGATTGAACTCAATAATGATAAGGGGTACAAGTATGCTTTAACCGTTATTGATTTGAGGAGTAGATATGTGTGGGTTGTCCCTTGAAAAAACAAAACAGGTAATACTCTTATGTTAGCTTTTCAACAGATATTTAATAAAAGTAAGAGAAAACCTAAAAAATTGTGGACTGATGAGGGTAGAGAGTTTTATAACAAGACATTTATGAATTTTCTAAAAAATAACAGTATTACATTATACAGTACCTTTAATGAAGGGAAGGCAGTTGTTGTTGAACGTTTTAATCGTACCTTAAAAGAGAGACTATATAAAAAATTCACACAACTCGGTTCACAACAATGGTCATCTTTTATTCAGGATATTGTGGATAAGTATAATGACACGATTCACACGGCAACAAATATGAAACCATCAGAAACATTTACAAAATTAAAATATGAAAAAGAGATTAATGTCAGAAAACCTAAGTTCAAAGTTGGTGATATCGTAAGAATATATAGGTGGAAATCTCATTTTGAAAAAGGTTATACGAAAAGATGGGCCAACGAGCTTTTTAAAATTGTTGATGTAATAGATACGGTTCCTTGGACTTATAAGATATATGATTTGGAAGGGGAAGAGATTTTAGGTTCATTTTATTCACAGGAATTACAAAAGACAAAGATAAATTGAAATTTTTTGACTCCGCCCCTTTTTGGCTCCACCCACACAAGCCCCCGCCCACACAAGCCCCGCCCACACAAACCCCACACAAACCCCACCACACACCCCCCCACAAGCTCCAATAAATTGAAATTTTTGACTCCGCCCCTTTTTGACTCCGCCCACACACGCCCCTCCCACCGAAGCCCCGCCCACACAAACCCCACACAAACCCCACACAAGCTCCACACAACCTCCACACAAAAACTCCACACAAGCTTCACACACACAAACCCCACACAAGCTCCACCCATATTCATCATATTCACATAATTAGTGATTAGTTAATTAGTTCCCCACACACACAACATGTTTATTTAATTAAAAAATTATCCACCCATCCACACAAGCTCCACTCATCCACCCATCCCCCATCTGTCCACCCATCCATTTATCCACACAAACCTCATCCACATAAGCCTCATCCACATTCACCCCTCCCACACAAGCTCCACCCACATAAACCCCTGCCCACATAAACCCCTCCCACATAAGCCCTGCCTACACAAGCTCCACACAAAAACTCCACACACATAAACCCCTCCCACACAAGCTCCACCCACATAAACCCCCGCCCACACAAGCCCCACCCACACAAGCCCCACCCACACACACACCCCGCCCACACAAGCCCCTCCCACACACACCCCACCCACACAAGCCCCCACCGAAGCCCCGCCCACACAAGCCCCGCCCACACAAGCCCCACCCCCTGTGCGCCCCCACCTTTGACCCACCACCTCCTCATCCCACCCCCACCCTTCCCCACACACACACATGGGGAGGGGAGGGATGGGATGAGGGGTGATGGGTCATTGGGGAGCGCACCTACCCCCCTCCCCCCAACCCCCCCCTTTACATCTCTTTTATTCTTTTCTTGTAATTCAGAATCAAGTAATTGTAAACAAAACAAATATAATTTATTAATATTGAAAATATTAAATATTCATTTGCGAGAATGTACAATCTTTCCCAGCAATCTTCTTCAGATGCCTTGTGATTTCGAAACTCAGACACCATATTCTGTTTTGAAACAAAAAGTGGATAATAATTAGGTTCTATAAAGATAATTACATGGTAATATGAATAAGCCTCGTTGACCACTGAATTAACACACCAGGAGCCTGTCATCCTTTCAAGGTCAATAAAATGAATTCCAGTGTACTGACAAAACCACGTCCAAACTAATGATGCAACCAACATAAGGCGACATTCTAAAGAGAGAGTGATATTAATAATAATTCAGAAATATTTACCTCCAGAAAATCATGTGTTGTACGAGTGATATTAATAATAATTCAGAAATATTTACCTCCAGAAAATCATGTGTTGTACAAGATTGCTTCAACAGCTGATGTTGTGCGATAGTGCTGAAAAAAAAAAAAAATAAGTCAAGGGTATAGATGAAGAGACAGACAGGGAAAGCAACACACACACACACACACACACACACACACATACACACACACATAGACACACACACACGTGCCTCACCATTGGTTTAATTCATTCGAGATCAGAGACCAGTCATTATAAATCATTGGCCTCTTCAATAAGAGCAGAGAGAGGTAGGTAGAAAGACAGACAGAGAGAGAGGCACACACACGTGTCTCACCATTGGTTTAATTCCTTCGAGATGAGAGGACGTGATAAGACTTCGTGCCACTCATTGAAAATGTCTTTCAATTCTCTTCTAAAATCATTGATCTCTTCAATAAGAGTATTAATTTCATGAACCACGTCGTGATATGTGAACTCAATTTCTTCCAATGCCCTGTCAGGGAAAAAATATATATATATCAGAATTATCATGATTTAATTAATAATCATTTGCTTCATCGTTCAAAGAGAAAAGCATACACAAACTTACCAACTCTGTAGTGGGCTGTTGGCTTCATCGGAAGAAATATCGTCCATGCCTCAGTTGTAAAAATGAAAATCCCGTCTGGCAGAAACTTTGTCTGGCGAACCGCTTATAAAGCAACGATGAGGAGATTGCTTAATCATTGGGTGTGGGCACAGGAAATGACAAGCTTCTCTTAATGATCTCATCTGGCCACCGCCCGAGTTGCAAATCGTTTTTGGACATAAACCACGCCATAAAAGTTTTGATTCAAATGTTTTCAGTTCGTGTTCTGAGATAAAATATAAACACGAGACCTTGTCTCACAGAATAGTTCCTATTTTTTCACAGCATGACAGTCCAAAACCACTTCCTCATTCACACAGCACGGCCGTGTCAAAAACACTTCCTCATTTTCACGGCATGAACTGAAAACATTTGAAACAAAACTTTTTTTCTGGCATGGTTTATGTACAAAAATGATTTGCAACTCGGGCGGTGGCCAGATGAGATCATTAAGAGAAGTTTATCATTTCGTAATGGCACAAAAGGGGTATCTTAAAAAATATAAAGATTCAAATGTTTTGTTTTTCAATATTTTAGATGGGGATTATTGTGCAAAGAAAATTAAACTATTGAAGGAATTTGAGAATGAACAAATGTTTATAGGTTCAATGAGTGAGCTAAACAATATGCATTAGTTATTTGATAAAGAGTGCCCCGAGGCTTAGACGTTTCAGATATTTCTTTCGAATCACCTTTAACAAATCTTTATCTTGTTGTATGGGTTATTTGAATAGAGAGTGCCCCGGGGCTTCGACGTTTCAGATATTTCTTTAGAATCACCTTTAACAAATCTTTATCTTGTTGTATGGGCTATTTGAATAGAGAGCCCCTAGGTTAAAAGGGGAAATAAAAAAATGACTGTTTTTACAGCCATTTTTCCCTGCTGTGCAGGGGTTTGGCTTTTTCTTGAGGCAATGTTTTATGGCCGGATGCCCTTCCTGACACCAACCCTGGTCGCCTCTTACGACACACAGGGATATGGTACACCTATTCTAACCGGGGCATACACCGGGACCAGTACACTGGCACTCATTTTGCCGACCTCGGAAGGATGGCAGGCTGAGTCAACCCCCTGGTGTTAATTCAGCAGCCAACGGGATTTGAACTCAGGACCCTGGGATCCCAAGCCGCCACCCTAACCACTAAGCCAACACCAGGCTCCAGGTTAAAAGGGGAGACAAATAAATATACCTTGGGCTAAAAAGGGGATTTATTTTTTTAGGGGAAAAAAAAGAAAAATTTCATGGCTGAAAATCCCCCATTCATTTACATGGGGAAAAGTGAGCCAGAACCAGTATTCTTTCCCTACTATCAGGGGTGTGTACTGGCCCCCACACTTTTCAGCACTTGTATGGACTGGATTCTAGGGAGGATGTCGGAGAGATCAAGCTGCGGTGCATTGTTGGAGAATGTCAAGATCTCTGACCTTGATTTTTCAGATGATGCAGTCATCTTTGCGGAGACTCTGCATATCCCTTTGAGGGCCCTCGAGGTGCTGAATGAGGAGTCGGAGGAGTCGGAATGGGATTATGGGTTTCCTGGGTCAAAACTAAGATCCAGGCTTTCAATTACATCTTGGATGCTGCTATCTTGTCTGTAGCTGTTTGTGGTGAGGATGTTGAGGTCACGGAGAGATTCACGTACATTGTCAGTGATATTCCTGTCTCAGCTAGCTGTGATCCAGAGTTTAATAGATGTCTCGTCAGGCCTGGGGACTCATGGATCCACTGGATCATGGGGTGTGACACTGTCGGTCCCTGTGCAGGAGGACGAAAGTCTGAGTCTTCAGGTCCTTTGTGTTTCCAGTCTTGCTCAATGTATGTGAGACCTGGACTCTGACCAGGGATCTGAGTTGTTGTTTGTCCTTCGGCTGCTCCCGTTAGGGGTCGCCACTGCGGATCATCCGTTATGATCCGCATACTGATTTAGCACAGGTTTTACGTCGGATGCCCTTCCTGACGCAACTCTGGTCGCCTCTTATGACACAGGGATAAGGATTGGGTTTCGCCATGATTCTGGGCTGCCCTACACCCTCTCAGAGCACGGCCCAGCGCAGAGCTCCCGTCCTCAAGCGATCCTCCGAGTAGCCGGATTATAGGTGCACGCTACTACGCCCGGTTCTGACCAGGGATCTGAGATGGAGACTTAATTCCTTTGGTACCAGGTCTCTTCAGAGAATCCTTGGCTATCACTGGTCAGACTTTGTGTCCGACGCGAAGTTGCTGAGAGAGACTCAAGTGAGATTTGTTACCTGCGTCATCCGTGAGCGTCAGCTGTGGCTGTATGGACATGTGGCTTGTTTTCATGATGCTGATCCAGCTCATCAGAGTCTCTCAGTGAGGGAGCCATATGAGTGGAGGAAGCCAATGGGCCGACCACATTCCTCGTGGTTGCAGCAGGTTGATCGGCATCTCAAGGAGATGTGGATGGGCCAGGCATCTGCCTGGGGGATGGCCAGACAGAGGGTTATGTGGGAAATTTTCTGGCCTGACCCTGGATTGCAGCATTTATCAGGGAGAGGTGTTTGTTTTTCAGATGGGCATTCGAACCAGCAATCCTTTGTCTATACACCACCCAGATAAATAGTGGGCTCTCCACCCTTGGCCCATGATGGATTGACGATGGTGAATCCTAGAGTTTAAAGAAACATCGATAAACAATAACAGAGCATGCAGGTCGCCACTCTGACACAGGAGGTCAGGGCAGGAATTTGGAATTTTGCCAGGGTGCCAACGATAACTCACATACTCTTCACAAAAGACACCGTGGGATATGTAACATCCACTAAGTAATGCCGACAGACAGGACGCCCAGCTTAATGTCCATTCGAGGGACGGGACACGCATTGATGTATCACTCTGCCTGCAAAACACTGGGATGACAGTTTGTATCGCTTGGTTGAGATTCAAACCCAGGCAAGACAGCTTAGAGATGAGCGTGCATACATCTTGGCCATCTTGCCAGCCCTGCACACTACTCCTCTCTCAATTTTGTTATAAGTACGAGCACTTCCTGTGCTTGTTCCTTGCACGTTTCTCATGACTGCATTCTATACAACATGGACTCCCATGTTTCAAATTAATCTGCTTTTTATTATCTTTGGACAAGCACGTGTGAAATCCACCTGGCACGAAACTAAAGCCGACTATCTATACATTTTTACAATTTAGTCTGTTCAATATCAATTCCCTTTACATTCACTCATTCCAGCTCGTTCAAAAATAATTTAGATGCGCATTGGCTTTTGACCTCCATCAGCAGCTCGGTGATGAGCATGGAATCAATTATAGACAAAGCAGATGATATCAGCCATTAAATTTCCACATTTTAAAGAGATATTCCTTGCAATTGAGGTGGTTCAAAAACTATATTTGTTAAAACACATTCCTGTAAATCTCCATTTTTCCTTTTATATGACTCGTATCATTAGTCGTGTTTCATAGGTCTTGATCCCAACAACCTTGTCTCCTAAGGACAAGGGTGGCTCTTGGGTGGCTGCCCTCAAAGGATTGGGGTTGCTGAAAACTGATTCAATCTACTGAGCAATCTTCACACGAGACTTGATTTAAAAATTGCTCCAGATATTTTTTTTCAAATCGTTGCTGAGGAGTGAGTTTGAAATTTGCACGAGTTGTTTGGAAGGAAAATATTTCATATATTTAATTTTGTTCCAGCCATTTCATTTGACCATGCATACACTATGTACTGAGGTTCTTTAAAGAGCAAAATAAATGAATAAATAGGATCAGATGTTTATATATATATATATATATATATATGTATATATATATATATATATATATATATATATATATATGTATATATATATATATATATATTGTTGCGGTTGTGGAAATTCACAAAACACCATTCAGGTTCCCCGAAGATCAGTTATTTCGATAAGTAAATGTTTCAGGTTAGAATCTCCACCGACATGTAAAGGGCATTGGTCGTGTGCCGGGCTGCGAATCTTTGAGGAGGCCGTTATTCTTTCTCTGTCTTTAATTTCAAAACGTCTGCAAAAACGACATCATCTCCAACAAACATCGCAATGCCCTCATCTACAAAAACGCCATCATCATCGACAAACAATGTTCCCTCCGCACCAGCCGCCATTGTGCGCTGCGGCGAACTGATTTACATAATCAGATCAAAACGAGGGTTTCCCCGACACCAACCCGTGACGTTGAACATGGGGTTCCCAGCGAGGCTTACTAGGGGTGAGAGGTCGGAGGTGAAAAGTGGGCGGAGCCCGGCCTCGGGTGAGAGATCGAAGGGCGGCTCACCCCGGGCCAATATAAGGGCGGAGCTCGAACGAGTTCGGAGCATATTCGCAGATTCATCACTCTCTGGAGACGGGCAGTCGCGGGAGAGGAAGGCACACGGAGCACGCATTCTGGGAAGGAGGCAGACGGCGGCGGCAGCGCAGAGAAGCGGGCACTCGGGATATTCGTCCTTCTCTGGAGTTGAGCAGCTGCGTCGTGGTCTGGGTGAATGGCCCTGAGACGGTCGAGCGACGCTGAGGTAGTGAATGGGCCCAAAGAGCATCAACTCTAAAAGTGCAAAAGACCCGTTCACTCCTCCGAGCGCGTCGCCGGCCAGGCCCGACCGACCAGGCCGCAGTGGAGGCCGGATGACCGAGGGGAACCGAGCATGCCGCTCGCCAAGCTGCTCAAGCCGCCTGGCCGCTAAGCGACTGGCGCGTTGCGACACAAGGGCCAAACAGGAACATCCGGGGTCACTGACCCAAAGACCTTCGAGCCGTCACAATGGGTGGTCAGGTAACCTGCCCGGCCTCTTGTGAGCCTTCGGTCACCCAGGCTCCGAGTTGGAATAAAGGCTCACGAGCCCGTTTCTTTTCTGGGATTTTGTATGAAAGTGTTCTGTGGTGCCTTGTCTTTATAAGTAGAATTGTTGGTTAAGTGCGTGCCTGTACATAATAGATATCGGCTGTAGGCTTTTCTTGTGTCATGTCCCCTTCCCCCCCCCCCCCCATTGATTGCTTGCCTGTATAAATAAATGTCTCCATTGTTTGAATGTCAATCTGCTCGTTGCGTCTTTTCCTCCCATTGACTTCCACGGCACGTTCGGGAAATTAGCCGGCTATTAAAGCCAAATATAAATGGTCATTTGGTCTGACGGAACTTTGCGAAAAAAAACCGCTCGGCATCCCACACGGAATGAGCGCGCTTAGCGGCTCGTTTCCGTCCAAGTCCCGTCGAGGTATAAATTCTCAGTACTTCTGTCTGCGCGGATAATTAGGTATATCGAGATTCGGCGATTAACCCTGTACCACGTGGACAGAATATTGACAGTTTATGGTGCGTTAAGGCATCCGTACAGGTTTCCGGAGTTGTCAAGGAAGCTACAACTGAATTCTGGTTTTCAGCGGACGCGCGACTGCGGTTGGGCCTTAAGCGATCGTGCGTTGGCCGTCGGAACCGGCTAATTCGTAAATATCTATCTATCTATATATATATATATATATATATATATATATATATATATATATATATATATATATATATATATATATATATATATATATATATATATATATATATATATATACACATGTTGAAAAATAAAATGCTACGTGTCGTCACCTCGAGGGAGAGCAAGAGTGAACAAGAAGCGATTCCACACATGTGAAGAAAAACCAGAAATGAATGTGTGAACATGAGCACAGAATGATGATGATGATGATGATGATGATGATGTGATCCAAAGGGGTGAGAGACGGTCAGAATGCAGAAAGCAAAAGGGGTGAGAACAGAAAGAACTTAAAAAAAGAAACACCAACCTGTTGATTGGTAAAAAGGTAGTTTGGATAGTTTTAAAAGCAAGAAGTAAAAAATGTGTCTGTGTGCTTTGAGATAAATATCACGTGACAAATCACAATATGTAATGTTTAAGTGTCATGTACATGACACACGACACTTAATCATTAAATGTTTAATCACTAATTATTTATTCCATCCTGAACAAAAGATGGTGGGCCCTCTGACAGAGTGCAGTTTCAGATAAACAACCTCCTCTGGAAGATGGCTTCCAATAGGGATGTTGGCTGCCAGGAAAGATCATGTGTGTGTCGGTAATGCTCAATACCAAACCAATGTTCTGAGATGAGAGAACAATGATTTCATAAAACACACACACACACGCAAGGTACGACAATGTAATTCAAAGGTAGAGACCTTATCATTTAAAGTTTTTTTACACAATGCACCTAGAATGACACTTTTATTGTTGCTGCATGTTTGCTAAACACCTAAGGAAACACAGGTTCGGCTCAGGCTACTAAATTGAACTTTCAGAAACTTTTTGTGCTTCAAAGTTCACATAAACTACAAAAAACATGCTGCAGCTGATATGATGCTATGGTCAGAAGCGACTGAAAGCTGAAGTTTGATTGGTTAATACATTGCACTGTATCAGTGATTGTCGGAGACTGCCGCACACTGCGTGATGCATGAATGTCGCAGATAACTCGCCAGAAATTGTTGAACATGTTCGACATTTACGATTATTGTTGACACACCTGAAAAACTAGTTGACAACAATCAACCACAACACCTTACACCATTATCAAAAACCGTTGCCCACAAAGCTGTCACCGACAGTCTTGTTGCGTTGTGTCGGCTAGTGTGCGGTGGCCCTTAGTTCAACCTTTGCTGTTAGTTCAACAAACAAACTTGTCCATTACACAAGACCTTTCTTGTAATTATCGAGTACCTAAAGTTAACAGCAGTGTGCTAAACAAATGAAGAACCATTTACTCAAATGATGAATAAAATTGAGTGTATTCATTGTTCGTTTTAAAATCTATCGTGGAATATCAAGAGATGTGGAGAATCCAGCAAAATTCGACACCGGACTGGTATTTCAGAAGTTGAAAGTTCAAGTATATAGTTTAAGGTCGCAGTATTACAAATTTGGATTCGGAGGTTCTGGAAACCATCTCAGTTTCAGGCAATTTCATAGATCCAAGATTTTCATTCAGGTCCCCCCATCATCCAACAATGGCAGCTGGAAACAGTTTGAAGATGGCAAGCTTGTCAAAACAGTCCAATAAATTTTCACAAGCTTCTTGCCAGAGAAACAAATGACGACACAGGTTACTGAATGACACCAAAGGTGTTCTTGGCTGATAAATACCGACATTTATTTTCCATTGACTCGATTGAATGTATCTTCGTGATTCAATGGAAACACAAGAATCCACATTTTTATCTTTCAGAATGAAATAAAGTTCGTAATAATCCCCAGAGTGTACTGTACTTGTTATCCACATCACATAGACTCCAGAGCATTATTTTCCCATGATTATCGACAACTCCTTTCTGTTTGTTGACAAAACGGGGTGTTTGTTTGTTTGTTTGTTTACATTCGGCGACATGACCTTATGGACATATCTGACTTGCACGAATGGAGTGTTGGATCTACAAGTTACTGTATGGCTGTTTGATTGTGAATTTACGTTCAGCTGGCTCATTAATGTCCTTCAGAGAAGGGCTGACCTGCAAGTGCTGCCTCCTTTTGCTCTGTAAATGGTTTCAGCTAGTCCGGATAACTTGGGATAAGGATTATAATGCCAATAAAAGACAATGCTGTCCACATCCCTCTCTATCTCTGAAAAATCATATGATAATTTGAGGTGTTAGTGTTTGTTTGTTTGATTCTATGCACTCATGAATAGCTGGACGGAATGAGTTGAACACTAGGTGATTGTACTCATGGTGTGCACGGGAATATTTCAAATGGTAAAAAACAAATGAAAAATCGCTCATAGAGCGACGCAAGGCGAAACGGAACGACACTCGGAAGAGAACATACCTCCCCCAAGCCGAACAGTTTAAATTTTGTTTCCCACTTGATGGGTCGGATCTGAATCCGGACCTTAACCAAAATCGAATCGGCTTGTTCTTATCACCCGAACCAACTCTTCCATCTCGTTTTCTTACAAGTCGTCCACAACTTTTTGAGATATCATGCTATACTAGTTTTTGGCCCCATCTCTCAATGGTGAAGAATCAGTTTTAAAATTGTCGTATCCAAATCTAGATTCAAATCTTCACCAAAATTGAATCAATTCATCCTTTTCACATACCCAACTACTCCATAAAGTTTCTGCAGAATCCACCCATCACCTTTTGGGATATTGTGCTACATATCTTTTTGGTGCTATTTCTTAATGGTGAAGAATCACTTGAAAAATTCTCGAATCCGGATTTGGATCTTTACCAAAATCGAATGAATTAGTCCTTCTCACACATCTAATCTGTCCACAACGTTTCATCCAAATCCATCAACAACATTTTGAGATATCATGCAATATCGTTTTTAGCCCCATCTCTCAATGGTGAAGACTCAGTTAAAAGTTAAATAATTCTCGTATCCGGATCTGGATTTGGATATTCACCAAAATTGAAACTTCTTTCTCGTGGCATTCCAAACCTGCTCACCAAGTTTCATGTGAATCCATCCATAATTTTTTGAGATATCGAGCTATATATCGTTTTTAGCCCGATCTCTCAATGGTGAAGAATCACTTAAAAAATTCTCAGATCCAGATCTGGGTTCGTATCTTCCCGAAAATTTAGCGTCGCTCTCCATGGGCCATCACCTACACCAACAAAATTCAGAACGATTGCTTGAAAACTGTGGCCAAAAATCATGTGACCAACGGGCAAATTCTACAGGCCAACATACTCTGTAAATAATCATTTTCGCCAAGTAACAAACAGGCAGACAGACAGGGGTAAAAATATAACCTCCATCCACCTTCGGTGGTGGAGGTATATGTATGTATGTACAGGGTGGCCATAAAGTCTGGAAACAGGAATGGTTGGATGATACTTTCCCAAACTGGATTGGCCAACGTGGCCCTGTGGAGTGGGCTGCACACTCGCCAGATCTGAACCCCCTTGATTACTTCTTCTGGGGTATGCTGAAGGTGCAGGTTTATTCAGTGAAAATAAGACGCGAATCATCTGAAGCAACGCATCACGGATGCACCTGCGGGGATTGATGGAAATGCTGCATCAATGCACCGCGTTCATTGCAATTTTACACAGCTCATTGAACTGTGCAATTCTCATGAGGGACAACTCATTGAACATGTCATGTAATGTCATTGAACATATCATGTATTGTAATGTAGATTCGCCTTTGTTTCCAGACTTTATGGCCACCCTGTGTATCTGAAAATCAATGAAAAAAAAACATGGCTGGCCCGATCTACACCAAATTTTGTACGAGTTGCATAGTTGTGTGGGGATGTAAAGTAAAGGAATTGTTAATGATCCAGACATTGTTTGCGTTTGAGATATGAGTTTAATTTTACATTAACCCCCACCTCATTGTGCCTCCATCCACAAATTGTGTCATCACATTCAAAGTTTTAAAGGTATCTTCAAGTTACATGGTTTAATAAATTTCGAGAAAATAAGATGTTCTTATTTTTTATTGATTTTAAATTAACAAGCATTACTTATGGGATATTTCTACCTTTTTAAAGTAAAAGTTCCTATCTGGAATTTAAAAAAAAAGATATTTAAAGTTCCGAGCGAATCATCGATAAACAGAACTTTTTTATATAAATAAAAGGAGTCCAGTTTCTCTCTTCGTAACACTTTATTATTCGAAAGTCTTTCTGCTGTGGCACAGTAATACTGATTGTACTGAGGGAAAGGTATCAATCGATGTAGTTGCTTTGAAATCTAATAATCGATTGACTTGGAACAAAAATTTGATCCTTAAATAATTACATACCTGCCTCATTTGAAAGCCTCTTTCTGAATTTGTTTTTATTTTTGTTTCCACTGTCGAGGCTCATATGAGAGCTAACACACAGAATGTACAACAAGGGGAGCAGGACACAAGAAGGGCAGGAGAGGGAAGGACAAAACAGTTGGGAACAGAGACATAAGGAGATCTGTGGAAGGGAGCGGGATGAGGCGGGGAACACACGGGGTATACAAGATGGATATTGCAGGGACTTTCAGGTCCTTACACAACAGGGACATTCAGGAAGGAAAGCAGGGAATTTGAAGGAGGTGGGTTTGGGGTGGATTAACGAGGGTAGAAAAGGTCATGAAATTGGATGGGGGGAGATAAGAGTGTGTGGTGAACAGCTGTTTTGAACACCTGGACGGAAAAGTGTGATTGAAGAGAGTTTGAGAGTTTCTCCAAAGGTGGGGAAAAAGAGGAATGAAAGCATGAAGATGAGCAGTGATTCTTGATTTTGGTAGTTTTACTGGAAGGGGGTTGCTGGCGGACCTTGAGCGCGACCTGTGGAAATATGGAGGGGACATATCTCAGACAGAGCCGGTGGGGGGGGGGGTGCGAGACCAGAGAGGAGACAGCAGAGGACAGACAGACCACCGCCTTGCCTGTGGTGAGAGAGTGAGAGACCCAAAGACTCAGCCTCATCGCTGGAGATACCAATGATCCTAAATGCCTTGATTTCCACAGCGTGAAGCTGAGAAAGGTGAGAGGCGGGAGCACCAGCCCAGAGCGGAGAGCAGTACTCCATCAGGCTGTGGATGAAAGCTTTGTATGGTCAGGAGCTAAGGTGTGTCAAAGGAAGGTGTGTCAACGGAAGGTGTGAATTTGAAGAAGTGCTGACGGTTTCTCCACACAGAAGATCAAACAAAAACAGTTATTATTCCACCAAAGCACCAGCAACCCTTTCGACCAGTGATCTTCACTATTATTTAGAGGGGGGCCACTTTTGCCGATAATAAATCAGTATGAGAGCCACCACACCACCTGCAGGACTCAATAATGGCTGCTATTAGGCCCCGCATCCACACACTCATCTTCATTGTGGTTAACTGGGCTGCATCCTCTTCCAAGGTCTCAAAGCTGTTCACACACAAGGTGTTTTTGTTTTTTTTGGTACACCTCTCCTTCCCAATTGCATATCAATGTATGACGTCATCGCTGGGTGCTGAAGGAAGGGAGTATTCTATTTTTACTCCATCTGTTTTCTTGCTTTGTTGTTGTACACCACTCCTCGATTCCATATCCAGGCGATGCATGACGTGATCACTGGGTGCCGAAGGAAGGGATGATGGTGAGAGCATCCTTTCTGAGTCTGGGAGGTTGGCGGGTCACTGCCCGGCCAAGTCATATCAAAGAGTTCAAAAATGGTACGTGCTGCTTCTTTGCTTGATGTTCAGCATTTAAAAGGACAGAGGATGGACAAACAACCATAAGTTGGTAATTAATAACGCAGGCTTTGATGGGCCTCATGGCCTCCTCCTGCGTCAAAGTTCCTTGTAAGGAATCTCATTATTTATTTCAATTTACTGCCTGTTTTGAAGAGCAATGTGTGTCTGTTTATTCATAAAGATGCCTGGTTTGAAAGCCTGTGTTAACTGATTGATGAAGACGAAGCGGGACCAGGACATGAAACACAGCGGTTTCAACAGCAACATTAATTATTATATGATGGCAGGATAATTGTAGGAGCATAGAAAAGGAAATATATTTATACATCTCAAAGTAACAGAAATATATATATATATATATATATATATATATATATATATATATATATATTTATAGATGTATATAAATATAGATACACTGTATATACATTTATATGCACATGGAAGGACCACACCAACAACAGCAAAAAAAACAACAACAGGCATGACAACAAAAATGATGTTTTAAAAAGATTCGTTGTCATGGGTTTTATTTAATTTTACATCCTTACATTGACACTCGAAGATTGAAGGCAATATGTTTGTGAGTGAAGTACGACATGTTGTCTTTTGATTAAATCCTAACAGCGAAGCAACAGGAGGCATGCCTTCATATAGTACAACTAAAGGCCCGGTCACACCTTGACGTTTTAGCCAGCGATGGCAACGTGTTAAAATGTATGTAAAACGCTGGCTTACGTTGAACTTTTGATGTTTTTTTTTTAAAGATTCGGACGTATTCATAGCGACTTGGTCTTGTGTATAACGCATTGGTAATGGACACAGAACGTTTCGTTGTGTTATAGATAACTTATACCAACGAATGCTGAACCTGTTGTTGGCCTACACAACCGATGCCCAACGATAGTCTAACTCAGGCATAGCGCGTTGCACGCATCGCCGACGATGTCGTGACGTAGCCTATTAAAAGGCTGACGCACAACGATTCAAATCATAACTGCCGTAGAAATGGAAGTGTCAACATCGCGGTCACACCTTGGCGATCTTGCCAGCGTATGCCGACCTAAGAAAAATGTGTCTAAAACGTTGGGGCACGTCAAATACGGTATGAGTAAGTTTGGTATACGTGAGTAGAACGCTAAAGTACGCTATCATACGTCGTAGTAAGTAGAGTACGTCAAGAAATTTTAAACATGTTCAAAAATTTACGACGTACTCGGCGTATGACACACGTTCCGCATGCGATGGGGATAAGTTTTACACACTATATGTGGATGCTTACACACGTCCACAAAGGCTACTTATAAGCTACTCATAAGTCGAAACACGTTGCGGTAATGTCTTTTTTACGCGAAACTTATTTCTAACTTATGTTTGACGTGCTTTGAACCAATTCTTTACGTAGTCCCAACACACATCGACGTATGTAGACGTATTCCAATGACGTCTTCCGGTCGACAAAAAAAAAAATGAACGTGTTTCTAGCTTACAACTGCCATATAAAGACGTGTTCCCAGCGGTTTTGGGAATTGGTATATAAAAATGCTGCTCATAAAAGGGGAACCCAACAGTGTTTTCGAGTCCTTTTTGAGTCGATGTCCATGTCAGCAGTAACAGTATCAGTATCAGTATCAGTATCAGTATTAGTATTAGTAGTAGTTTGTTCATGTTGGCAGTAGTAGGTGAGTGTGAGGGGGAGGGTGTGGGTTATGATGGATCGTCCTTGCGTCCGCGTGTCCACGGGAAGGAGACATCTTTGCACCATTGTTCGAAGTTCTTCGCGGCTAATTTTTTATGGGGCTTTTTCAACAATGAGCTATAGCTTGTTTTTACGATTTAGGTCTATTCATAACGGGTTGGACAAATGCACAATGAACTAATAATGTGCAGAGAGCGCTTTGATTACTTATAGATACGATATACCAACGAATAATTGTCGTGAAGCCGGCGTTCACAAACTATGCCCAACGATAGCCTAACTTATCCATATCGTGCGGCAGTTTATCTTTGCCGGTGACGTAGGGTTTGCTATTCATAGGCTGCCACTCAACGATTTAAATGGCTGCATCTCCACTATTGAAAGTAGACGCTTGTGCTCAACAATTGGATTTTTTTTTTACACTCAACGACTTTTAAACGGTACCACTCAGCTATTTTCATTGTATACAATGAACGATTTAAATTGCTGTCACTCGCCTTTGTTTTTTGACGCTGGGGTTTGGAAATTTGAAGCGTTTCTTCTGAACGTGTTAAAACGCTCAAACTCGACTATTTTAAATAGACGCTGACGATGGACAATTGGAATCATAGCCAAGCTAGACATCGAAGTGTGAACATCCTCGTCATGCCGAAGAAAAGTTTGAAGAATGCTGCAAATAAGTGTCCTGGCCGTGGCCGTGGACGCTGACGCAAGGACGATCCATTATACCGACGTCTTTCAGCCTATGAGTAACTTAAAAGTAACGTCTGTCGATGTGTGGCAACGATCGCGTAACGTGCCAACAACACGTTAATCATAGGTTAGAAATAAGTTTCGGGTACGCTAAACATTACCTCGGCGTGTCTCAACTTGTGATTAACTTACAAGTAGCATGTGTTGATGTCTGTCAACGATCGCAGACCATGCATACAACTTGTGGCCAGCGTAGCGGAACGTGTGAGTCATACGCCGGCATACGTCGTGAAATTTCAAGCGTGAAAAAATTTGAGGACAACCAAAAAGTACAACGTTTAAAGCCAACGTACAACGACGTATGGCAGTGTTTTTCAGCGTGCTCTCAATGTTATCAAAACTTACCCATAACGTATTCAACGTGTGCCAGCGTTTTAGAAAAAAAAATTCAAAAAGTCGGCATACGTTGGCTAAAACGTCAAGGTGTGACCGGGCCTTAAATTACACATCTGGCAGAGGTATAAGAAAACATCACAATATATTCACCAAGTATGAGGAGGAGGGGAGATTGGGACCATACTCTGTGCAGAGCGTTGGTGCTGCTTGAAGCAGTCTCCTTGGCTATTGGGTACAATCCTGGAAGGGTCGCCACTCCGACACAGGATACCACCATGCTGGCACTCATTTTGCTAATCTCGGAAGGATGACAGGCAGAGTCAACCCCAACTGGTATTAATTCAACAGCTGAGCAGAATTTGAACTCAGGACCCAAGGATCCAAAGCCCACCACCCATAAAGCCAACACCAGGCAAGTACGAGCTGCAAATAAATGAATAGAAAATGGGAAAGCACCATAGTATACATGATGTCCATCACGCTTGTTAAAAAGAATAACGATAAAATATGGAGGAGCCTTTGCAAATCTCCATTACGAACAAACTCCGCAGCCTTTATCCTTCACATGTAAAGTTAAACCGAGCTGTGTTATTTGTACATACACTGTAATCATTTGATGGGTTACAATCTGAAGAGTTCTGGGCAATATAAATGACGATCACTGAACTACCCAGGGGATAACGAGCAGTGACATATTAACGACAAGGATGACACAAGTTCAAGAAAAATCTTCAGATCAGTCGACTTCATTGTACGACACCTACAGGATGTTAGCGTCACTCAACTCGTGTTGAGGGGCTTTAGGCATACTCGCCATGTTTGTCAAGTACACGTTGGCCAGAGCCGGGGCAACAAATTGGATTTAGACAGGGTGCTGGAAATAACTTGCCAGATCTTCTCGAAAGATATTGTGAGATCTCTCATGCACATCATCGAATGTAAGCAGATAGGACACCCAGCTTAACGTCTTATCGGGTGGGACATTTCACTCATTCATACAACGACCTACTTGTAAAACACCAATCTTTTATAGTCGGGTCAATAATCTAACTTCGGCTAGACAGTTTAGAGGCAAGTGCCCTCCACACCATCTTGTTGGATAACAAAAAAATACAAACTTCATGACGAGAGTTTCAATTTCCAAAGTGATTGCTTATTTCATCTCTTTTTTTTCTGCAGGAAAACAGCAGACAAGCATTGTCTGGAGAAATTTATGTTCACAAATACCAATATTAATCATCTGAGGAAAAGCGGAGTGACTTTCGAGTAAGTGCTCAGAAAATTGCTTTCAGTACTCAAGCCCAGGTAGCACGAGCAGCAAATGAAAGAGCTTTTATGGATTAACAGATTGCACCTTTTCAGTAACAAAAAGTTATGACCTTCTAGAATGGGAAATTGTGCAGTTAGGGTTTTGGCTGTACATGTTAAAGGTTTGGTTGTTTTCTTCATGCAACTCACTGCCGTCCCGCCCGGTTATCATTCTTGGCTCTTACTTGCTGCTTCAGATTCAAGTATGCCACGAATGGTTATACATATGATGTCGATAATTCGTCCGGATTCACCTCTGCTCACCTGGCAGATTCTGATTTCCTGGTATCATGCCTTCACCAATTTTATTAACTTGTTTTGAAATTGTCTCGGGCTTATGGAGGAGCTAGTACATACTGTAACGTATGTGCAAGACGAAGGCATTTACATACACCAATGTACTTTTGCAGACCATTGATAAACGATCCACAAACATACAGTAAACCCTTTGATATCGTGGGTGTTACGTTCCTGAAAAATGCCACAAAATCCAAAACCCTGAAAGTTGATACTTAAACCTCATGGGAAAAATGGGGTTAGATTCCTGGATTTAGAGAAAATGTCAAGGAAGGGGGGTGGCACCCAAAAATAAACATATCACAATTAAAATAAACATGTGAAATAAATATAAAAAACATACAAGACTTTTACCTTCAAATGTAAAAAAAAAACAAAAAAAATCTACAGTCCTGTATGGACAGACAGGAAGGTACAGGATCTTATTCCAGAATAATTCCATCCAGTAGGCATTAAAGACCTGCTTCGGCCTAAATCCCTTCTCGATCGGTTTCATGGGCTTTGGTTGATAGTTGTCAGTGGCATGGTCTGCCGATTGCTGCTTCCCCGGCCCACTTGATGCGAGAGGCCGAATCTTCTTCCCAGATGCCTCGTGGAAAATATTCCTAGATGTCGAATGCTTTCTCCCGTGTCCCTTCAAAGGCACTTTATCCTGCATTTGGTCCTCAATCCAAACATTCAGGGCTTTTTTTATCATTCAATATTAGGATAATAGGAATGGAATGACACTTTAGCACTTTGGGGATGCGAGCAATAACTTGCAAATCGGCTCAAAAACCGTGAATAGTCAAAATTATGCCCTCAACAACGAAATGGGTATGCAAGAAGTTAGTTGTCCATTATTGGTCCAAACCACAAAATTAATCAAACCCGTGATATTTAACGGGTTTACTGTATTGTAAGCAGGACTTATGCCTGGTGTTAGCTTCAAGGTCCCATGACACCCAAAAGTACTGAAATTGCATATACTAGTAGGGGCGGGCCTGTAGGTGAGTGCCAGTATGTGCAGCCCTCTCTCACCCCCTCTCTCGCCCCCTCTCTCACCCCCTCTCTCATCCCCCCACTCTCATCCCCCTCTCTCATCCCCCCTCTCTCATCCCCCCTCTCTCGCCCCTCTCTTCCCCCTAGTCTCGCCCTTCCTCTCTCACCCCCACTCTCATCCCCCTCTCTCCCCCTTGTCTCGCCCTTCCTCTCTCTCCCCCTCTCTTGCCCCCCTCTCTCCCCTCTCTCCCCCTCTCTTGCCCCCTCTCTCCCCCGAGTCTCACCCTTCCTGCCCCCCTCTCTCCCCCTAGTCTCGCCATTTCCTCTCTCACCCCTCCTCTCTCGCCCCTCTCTCTCGCCCCCACTCTCATCCCCCCCTCTCCCATCGCCCTCTCGCAGATATTTGTCGACAGATAAATGGCCGTAACTTGGGAACTGCTCGTCCGATCGGCACATCCGCGGGTCCCCGGCAATATTCCTGGCAAGTTTCAATCAGATCAGACCATCAATCATGCAAAAAAAAAATAAAATAAATAAACAAACATTCATTGTGACGTCATTCGTGACGTCATAGCACCGTGTCTTGTCATTGGTCGACAGATAAATGGCCGTAACTTGGGAACCGCTTATCCGATTAATATCAAACCTTGAAAAGGCACATCCACGGGTCCCCAGCAATATTCCTGTCAAGTTTCAATCAGATCGGACTGGTGATCGTCCGGTTATTAATAATTTGGGAAAAAATTGGCATGATAAGGTGAGAAGGTGGAACGACACCTTCAGCTGCAATATATATATATATATATATATACACCTTTTCAACACTGAAAAAGCAGTAAAATAGCCGTAACTTGGGAACCGCTTGTCCGATTGATATCAAACCTCGAAAAGGCACATCTGCGGGGCCCCGGCAATATTCCTGGCAAGTTTCAATCAGATCGGACCAGTGATTGTCGAGAAACAGCGGTCACAGACACACACACACACACACACACACACACACACACACACACACACACACATATTGCTGGAATTATATATATATATATATATATATATATATATATATATATATATATATATATATATATACATATTTATGTCCAAAAGGAGTTTTTCATCGTGATTTCAGATCTGACAATGTTTTTTTTCACAATACTCGTTCTGTAAAATGTAAAATTAAAAAAACAAACCTCTTCGGGAACGCCCATAAAAATTCTGCCGAAATCTACTGAACGGGGGTATAACCCACATGACGTCGTCTCCAGGACGACAAAGGCTGCATGTAAATTACTCGGGTTGGTGGTCTACGTGATTGTATTGGCTTCCTGTGTGTTTCCACTTTCGAATGGTTGACTCAAACGCTTCGTTCATTTCTGCTTGAAAAAAATCAAACATTTGTTTTTGAAAAATGGATGGCATGGACTGTGATTTGTCTGGTAGCGACAGTGAGTGTGAGAGAAATGAAGGATTTTGGTCTGAATCACATGGAGAATTGTCGGATAACGTAGTCGCGGGAGGTGAAGTTCAGGCAGCTGGAAATGGAATACAGCCTTACCAGTTCGAGCCCGAAGCAGGACAAGCAGAGGAAACTGGCGATGAAATTCCCGGCGTTCATGATGATTGGGAGGACATCGAAGGAAGACTTGGCAATAACAACTAGTTAGACTAAATCCTATTCGTAATTCAATCATGTGAATTCTATTTGCATACTGCTCGATATCAGAAATATTTTAGTGAGGTGACGTGACCAGCGCAGCAGAGCGGACATGTTGCTCCACGGCGAATGAATCGCAAGCAAGGCCAGCGCATGTCATCGGCCGTATCTCTCCGTGCATAAAACGAAGCAATCTCGCTGTCCGGATACAATGAAAACTTGTGTGCAGAACACACCTTGTGACACAATTGTCTAGAGTAGTCTGATAAATCTGATGTTCTGTTGCATTTTTATTTATTTTATTCCTACTGTCGTCATGTAGCGCCAGTAGAAAACGATGAAGAAAAGAGAATTATAAAAGAAAGCTAAAGCACGTCAGATTTATCGGACTAGTCGGACGGACGACAGATTACTCGGACTAGTCTAGACTTTAGAGTTGACAAGTAACTTGTATTAGCATGCACACAATGTATAAGGCAATGTGTAAGAGTCCCGAGGCTATGAGGCCATGTAATAGGACAGATAAATTTGTCTTTCATAGTTGTGCCAACATATTTTTCCCTGTTCATTTATTACAGCATTTTGGGTCAATGTTAATGAATAGCAAGCCAATGGAAGCAGTACCTTCACTTTCGAATAAGCCCATGTATGTTGAGTACAGCCATACCTGGCTTGGATGTATGTGGAATCGTACCTATCCCAGCCGGCTGGTTTCAATGAACAATTCAATAAGCTGCAAAATGTGGGTGCAGGTTTTTCGCATTGTTTGATTTTAAAATTACCTCCTTGTGCCTTGAAATGATACAATATTAATCTTTAGTATTTTACTTGTATGTCCCTGTAATCTTTCTTTTTTAATGGAAACGTTCAACAGTAACATTTAATATTTTGCGGACATGGTATAGCCCTTTATTGTGCATACATGTATTAGATTTGTACACGACTACGACAAGGTAGTAAAGGGATAAATAATTGCCTCATGATTGTTGTGCATACACGGCTCAGAAGCAGAATTTATTTTCCGCGAAACAATCACAGGAATTAAGACGATCACTGAGATAGCAAACACATGTGCACAACGCATTTGTACGTACTTTATACGGCGCGCGACGTCTAATCGATCCACTCTGTGCGAGTCGCGTTCTGGAGATGACGTCAACGCTGCGGTTCGCTGAAGTCAACTTTTTTGAGGGGCGGGGCATAGCAAGTTGTGAAAAGCACTAGAAATGTTCGAAATATTGGTCTAATTATCTCATTTTTTTATTTTAAAAAATAAACGGGTGATTTCTTCACGAGGAAGGTCAAGTTAATATATAAATAACCACAAAGTTTTGAGTGTCATGGGACTTTAATGGTTCAGGTGGTAGGCTTGGGATCCTTGGATCTTGAGTTCAAATCCCACTCGGATGTTGAATTAATACCAGGTGGGGTTCACTCTGCCTGTCATCCTTCCGAGGTCAGCAAAAAGAGTGCCAGCTTGCTGGTATCCTGTGTCAGAGTGGTGACCTATCCAGGATTGTACCCACTAGTCAAGGAGATTGCTTCGTCAGCACCAACGCTCTGCACAGAGAATGGTCCCAATGGATGGATACAGGACTTGACCCTGCATTTCCTACATCATGGGCTATGGATTCAGAAGGAAACACCAACAGGCCATTTCAAAATATTTCTACAAGATTAATGGAAAAGTTCAGGAAGAAAACCATACAAGAAGAAAAAAAAGTTTTTGGAGAGAGTGGGAATAAAATGGAATATTGATAGACACTGGAGCAATCTTGTTTGGGAACAGGGTACGCAGATTTCCCAGGCTGCTTTTGAAAGTGAATTATGCATTAAAGAGACAATGTTGACAGGCACGAGTATATAATTCAGGTTATATCTACTACAAAGGGACATCCATGAGCTATTTTATAAAATTCTGGGGAAAGAGATTTTGATATTTTTTTCAATCAAACTCGTTTCATATCAAACGGTGGCTCCTAAATTTAAATGACCATTGTTTCACGTATGCGTTTCAATGACGTCAGTGGTGCTTTGATTATTTATCTTTAATAAGAATATGACATATTTCAGCCTGAAAAATTGTTAGATTAAATAATCATAATAATAATACCATTCCTTTTGTGCCATATAGGTGCATAGGGCTGCAAAGGCAGTATAATTGGCAAGGTGTACAGTCCTGGACAGGTCACCACTCCAACACAGGTTACCTTAAATTGATATTACCCCAGTATGCTGGTACTCATTTCACCAACCTCAGAAGGATGACAGGCTGAGTCAACCCCACCTGGTGTTAATTCAATGGGTGAAAAGGGGCTTGAACTTAGGACCCACTCAGGACCCTAATGTCCCAAGTCAGCCACCTTAATCACTAAGCCAACACCAGGCTCAGGTAATGATGTATATTTGATGAAATGTGGAGAACCCAGGTTCAGGATTTGAACCTGGGTCTCCTACATCATGAGCTGAACATTATTCAAGGCCTTTTTCTTTTGCATGTCATATTGCCTTCTGCACCTCCAAGCTCCACCACCACTGCTCTTCTATATTGTAGTCTCACCTCCTCTAGTTTTACCATAGTCATCAGCTGCTGCCCTTAACAAGGCCTCCTTCATGTTGCTCCACTTCCCATCCACCCCTTCCTCTGTATCCTGACATCATCTCATCTTATCAATCTCTGATCCTTCCATCTGACTGCTTTGGCACCGTGTATGCTTCCACACTGATGTTTTCCCGACCTCTTTCTGCTGTGTCCCATTCTTGACCAGCTTCCAATCTAACACTAATATCCTCTACTGATTACGAGAGGGCCCCTGGAATCACCTTACAGTTACAATCCAAGACCTTACATCGACCTAATTGCCTCACGAAGCTGGCTCCTTCAGCCAATTTGAAATTATTTGCAATTCCACATTTGTAATTCTCATTAAGTGTTGATATTTATCATGAATATTTATTGAACTTTTTCACGTTGAACAAGTGGATGAAAACCAAGAACATTTGTTGGACAACACCTTTAAAATTACCTCTTCCTCCAATCATAAAAAAATAGTATTTTTCATTTTATCAAGACAGGTAGCACATATAGTCTCGAAGCAAAAATGTGGAGTTGGCTGTCGGTGGGGTAGAGTTGAAAAAAAATGGAGAGATGAAGAATATGTATTGAGCGTGTTGTGAAGAGTCGAGAGAAAATCTTATGAGCAACAAAGGGGAAAAGAGAAAGGAGTTTGGTGGAGAAAGGAGAAAGGAGAATTAGCTGAAGCCCTCCATGGAACTTGCTTGATAGGGAGAGTGGAGAAAATATTTTATTAACTGTGTGCATGATGACCCTCAAAAGTATATTCATGATTCAATTCACAGCAAAAAGTCCACTTGTCTGAAATTCACCTTCAAGGGCACAGAGCATTTTATTGTGTGTGTGTGTTTGTGTGTGTGTACATGTATGTATGTATATATATATATATATATATATATATATATATATATATATATATATATATATATATATATATATATATATATATATATATATATATATATATATATATATATATTGTTGCGGATTCGCGCCCGCCGGCGTGCGAACGGCCACGTAACTCGAATCGCGGCACGTCGCCCACCGGACGGACAATCCAGTCGTGACCCTCTCGGACTAACGCCGGGAACCAGTCACGGGTGGACCTTTCGGTCTCACCACGATCGTGCCAATCAGCCCCCGCATGGGATAGGGTTGCTCGCCAAATTCGACCTACCTAAGTACCCACACGGAGGGTAGACCGGGCGATCGCACCTCGCCGCAGGTAGACTTCGGACACGGGCCACTTAAGCGACCCGTTCCGTACTATCGGGATAACCGAGCGGTGTTATTCGTCGGCCTCGACGGTTCGATTAATTATTGGGCGTCTTTGCCCACGACCAACCCTTTACGTGAAGCAAGATGGGGATTCAATGAAAGAAATGACGAAGCGAAGCGGGAAACAGTTCAACAATAAGCACATTTATTTCGCGATGAACGGAAAGCCCACATATACAATTCCACCAAAAGCACATGTAAAAGAAGAAGACAAAAAGCAAATGCAACAATGCAGATCTATCCGACTACCGGGCACTCGGCAACACTTATACAATTTTACTTCACAGACGGCGCCGACAACACATATTCCCAAAGCAAAAGGAAAGAGAACCACCCTCCAGGATGAGGGGGGTAGGCGGGCCTGGGGCCGAGACCGTGTCGGGCCTACCCGTCTGATGATGAGACGCGAAGTGGCGGTGGTGCCTCACCTCCGCGGGCCTCGCGGACAGTGGCTGGCAGGGGGTGGGAAGGGGGCCCCCTTTTGTCGCACTATCTCAGCGCGGGGGGAAACAGGAGGGGGTTGCTGATGCTCGGGGAAAGGAGGATTTCAGAAGAATCTCGGGTCCCGCGACGAGCGTCTCCACCACGACCTCGGTCGCGCCGCCGGCCTTTACCTCCGCAGTTCCCCGAATCCGACGCGAGCACCCCCTCGTCCGCCTTCGCCGCCGCCGCCTCTCCACAGCTCCGTCCTCTTCACTCCGACTCCGCGAACTCCCAACTGCGAACTGCTAACTGCGAACTGCTAACTGCGAACTGCTCTCTTCTCCACTTCCAACTCCGAACTCTTCCTCCTGCGAACTTCCCGCTTCTGACAAACGCAGTCGTTTTTATAAGCCCGTGGCTTCGCTCTTTCATCTTTGACCCTCTGCCTCCGACCTTTCACCTCGCTCCCCATTGGCCCGAGGAAAAGTGTGCGTGAATGCTTTTTGATCCATGAATTTGCATAAAGCGACCGCCCTCCAACGCCCTGGAGGCGGGGCCAAACCGCCCCTCGCTCACCGATTGGACGGAACAAAAGTGGGCGTGAGTCGTTTTTGATCCGTTTTTCTGCGGAAAGTCCGCGATGCTTTTGAACACGCTGCTCGGTGCGCGCCCTACACGAGTCCAGCATCGGTGCCCACGAGTGGCGCGAGATGACGGTGATGCGATGGTGGCGAGTTGTGACGGTAAAGG
>NC_140964.1:124910605-124928105 GCF_056783735.1 Eptatretus burgeri | reverse complement strand
CTGACTCAACTGCCCGGCGTCTCGGTTCGGCCTTTTATCGGGTTCGGTGGGGTGGTGTTTGGTCTTTCACCTCCGACCTTTCACCCCCCAAGCTCCGCCCCTTTTGTCATTTTGATCCGATCTTTCCGTGGAACGCGGACGTGGTAGAAATCACCGGCTTTCGCTCCAACGAGGAAGCCATCGTGTTTGTTGGCGGAGGTGCCGCTCATTCGTGGATGCCGTTGCCGGCGAAAAGATGGCGGCGTTTGTGGAGATGAAGGTTCATAGCAAAATAATAATGGCAAACTCGAAGAGATGTTGTTCGTTTGTTGATGTTGTTTGTTGGAGAAAATATGGCGGTGCCGTGGAGATGCTGGTGAGGAGATGTTGGCAGTTGTGGCGAAGGGGGTGAGGAGATGGCGGTTGTGGCGAAGGTGGTGAGGAGATGTTGGCGGTTGTGGCGAAGGTGGTGAGGAGATGTTGGCAGTTGTGGTGAAGGTGGTAAGGAGATGTTGGCGGTTGTGGCTAAGGTGGTGAGGAGATGTTGTTTATTTTAAAATAAAGATAGCAAAATAATAATGGCAAACTCGAAGATGCACAGCCCGGCTCACAAATAAATCCCGTGAGACATTGGTGGGGAAATCTAATCTGGACACACACTTACCGACATAACTGATCTTCGGGGAACCTGAATGGTGTTCTGTGAATTTACACAACTGTAACAATATATATATACATATATATATATATATATATATATATATATATATATATATATATATATATATATATATATATTTATGTATATATATATATATACCGGGCGTAGTGGCGTGCGCCTGTAATCCGGCTACTCGGAGGCTTGGGTTGGAGGATCGCTTGAGGACGGGAGCTATGCGCTGGGCCGCGCTATGAGAGGGGTGTAGGGAATCCCAGAATCATGGCAAAACCCAATCCTTATCCCTGTGTCGTAAGAGGTGACCAGGGTTGCGTCAGGAAAGGCATCCGGCGTAAAACCTTTGCCAAATCAGTATGCGGATCATAACGGATGATCCGCTGTGGCGACCCCCAACGGGAGCAGCCGAAAGACGAACAACAACATATATATATATATATATATATATATATATATATATATATATATATATATATATATATATATATATATATATATATATATATGTGTGATGGATGACGTGTCGTTTTTGACTATGTCGATTGGTTCAATTGTCAATGGACGCGACTGTGGGCAATGAGACCTGATTTGTTTGCACAAGGTCGGTCGCACACACCACAACGGAAACCGGATTCCACTGCCTTGGATGGATCCTGCCGCCGCAATTGCTTTTGCACAATCTCATGCTCCCGAATTTCTCAAACCTTTGCACCCTGGTGTGTTCTCTTCCCCTCCACTGTGAACGAGTCTTGGCAAGTTCTTCCCATGATGACTCGGGGATATCACACTTCCTCATTGTATCGGCCAACATCTCCTTGAAACGTTTCCTTGGTTTACCCAACTTTCTGGACCAATTTCTTAGCTCACCATAAAAGATTGACTTGGGTAAATGCGAGTCATTAATTCTGACTAAATGACCAGACCATTGCAGATGACGCTTTCAGATGATGCTTTCGATGCTACAGCACTTTGTTTTTGCCAAAATTTCCATATTCGGAACTTTTTCTTCGCAATTTCTTTTCAGGATGCTTCGCAAGCATCTTTGCTGAAAAGCTTCAAGCTGTCGGATGTGTCTACTGTATACCATCCACGTCTCCGCTCCATTAGCAGTGTGCTAATAACTACTGACCGATAGACTGCTATTTTGGTCGCAAGTTTAATGTCATGGCTATTCCAAACCTGTTCTCTGAGCCTGCCAAAAGAGGAGCTGGCTTTGGAGATTCTGCTGACAATTTCATGATCAAGCTGTCCATCATCAGACAAGATACTTCTGAGATAAGGGAAAGTTTTGGAAGTCTTCAACTCTTCTCCATTGACAAGGATCATGGGTGAGTGATGTGTAACACCTGGGGGTGGTTGATACATGACTTCCGTTTTCTTTGTGCTGATCGTTAGACTGAAATTAGAAGATGCGACTGTGAAAGCATTCATGAGCGATTGTAAGCCCTCCTCGGTATGGGAAAATAATCCTCAATCATCGACAAACAGGAGATCTCTAACAAGCAGGTCAATGGTTTTGGTTTTAGCCCAGAGTCGACGCAGATTGAAAATGCCACCATCCATTCTAAATTTTAGGTGAACGCCGTTGTCATTTGTTTTCAAGGCTTCCTTGAGCATGGTTGCAAAGAACAGCACAAATATGAGAGGCGTCACAACACATCCTTGCTTCACCTGGTTGCCGATGTTGAACGCACCATCAGCACACACTCCAGCTTGCATTCCATCATGTAGCTGTTGTAGCACTCTTACAAATTTCTGTGGGCAGCCAATTTTGAGAAGAATTTGCCTGAGCGCAACACGTGAGACTGTATCGAAAGCTTTCGTTAGGTCAACAAAAACCGCATATAACCCAATATTCTGCTCAATGCATTTCTCCTGGAGTTGGCTAGCTGAGAACACCATATCCGTGGTACCACGGTAACCTCGAAAACCACACTGGTACTCCGAAACATTTTCGTCTAGAATTGAATTTACGAGACGTATCTGGAATTTTAGTTCGTAGTTTGGAGCATGAACTTAGGAGGGAAATTCCTCTATGATTTCCACATTCCGAACGGCTGCCCTTCCATTTGAAAATAGAAACAATGAGAGCATCCTTTGGTTGTTGGGGCACTTCTTCGTCTCGCCAAATCTGACAATAGAGGCTGTGCAGACGTGTGATTAGAACTTCGCCACCATGTTTGAAAATCTCAGCTGGAATCCCATCCTCACCAGGTGACTTGCCGTTTGATAACAAATTGATAGCCTTACGAATTTCTTGTTCAGTTGGTTCATTTGCAAGATGCTGAATCACAGGTTTTTGAGGCAGTTGGTCTATACTGCGTTGATCAACATGCGACGGTCTGTTGAGGAGCTCGGTAAAATGTTCCTTCCAGCGACCTAGTATCTCTGCCTGGTTGGTTAACAATTTTCTGCCAGCTTGTGATAGCACGGGGGCACCACCACGTGAAGAAGGGCCATACAGTTCTTTTATGGCATCATAGAAATTCTTTGAATCATTTCGATCCGCCAATTGTTGTATTTCCTGGGCTTTCCGGGACAGCCACTGGTCTTTCAACTTGCGCGTTTCATTTTGCAGCCCCCTTTGACAAAGTTGGAGCTTCAATTTCGATGATCGTTTGTTACTGGATAGCCATGCTCCAAATGCTTCGTTTTTGTTGTCAATTATCCTCTGAATAATTACCAAATTATCTGACAACCAGTCAGGTTGTTTCCTGGTTTTCAGGCCAAGCATCATCGAAGATGTGTTGTAGACAGTGTCACACAGGATATTACATTCGTTGGTCACTGTGCCATTTGGATCTATTGGGTTTGCAGTAAGCTCACCATTTATCTTTTCGGCCAGCTGGTGTCGGGTTTCTGCTGACCTTAGAGTTAAAACATTCAACTTTCCTACTGCCTTAAAACTGGACTTTTTGATCTTTGGGTGAATGACCATCTTTAATTTCATTTGAATCATTCTTTTATCGGTCTGACACTCAGCACCACGCATAACTTTTGTGATAGTCACATATTTGCGATAACGACTTCGTACGATTGCAAAGTCGATCATGTGCCAATGTTTTGCTCGAGGATGCATCCAGGTTATTTTCTGTGCTTTAGGTAGCTGAAACATAGTATTGGTAATAGTCAGCCGATATTCTTTACATTTTGATAGTAGTAATAATAGACCGTTGGAATTTAGCTTGCCAATTCCACGCCGACCAAGTGTTTCAGGCCATGCTGCGTGGTTTGTTCCAACCCGAGCGTTGAAATCACCAAGGAGGACAATTTTTTCATCCTTTGGGATTTGACGCAGCAATTCATCGAGCTGATTATAAAAAGCTTCTTTCATGACATCATCATTTGTCATAGTGGGGGCATATGCACTGATGATAGTTGCACTTCTGTTTTTGTTGATTGGGAGTCTAACAGACATCAACCGCTCACTTATTGCTTTCGTAACGCTTGACAGGTTCTTAACAATCGTAGATCTTATGGCAAAGCGACCCCGTACATCCGTTTTTCTGTTGATAGCAAACCGCTCCAGTAATAAGTATAACCGGATGTATTTTCACATATTTGACCAGTGTCTGCAAGTCGGGTTTCACTCATTGCTGCAATATCGATACCATATCTATCGAGTTCCATTCCGATAATGGCAGTTCTCCATTCCACAGTTCGTTTGCTTTGGAGAGTTCGAATATTCCAAGCTGCAAAAGTCATAATTTTCCGTTTAGTTTTTATTTTCCTTGTATTTTCGACCGCAATAAGAGATAACCCATCAGCCGCGGTTTGCTAACTCGTGTTGTTGGTAAAATTATGCTTTTGTTGATTTGGTCCTTTTATGCATCATGATTGTGAACTATCCATCGAAGAAAGAGAGCACGCTGTGTGTTGTAACGTAATTTGACCATTGCTAAGTGCACAAGAGATCCTGAGTTCTTAGCCCACACTATAAAGGTTTAATTATTTATTTTTAATCAAAATCTGAACATGGATCATAAAGATTCTGAAATGATAAACAATGAAATAACCTCTCTCTGCTCGGCAAAATTTTATTTTTCAATGCAATGTAAATTTTTGCGTCCCCCCCTAACCTAAAATCCTGGATCTGCCCCTGCTGCCTCTGTTTTTCCCGCTCACAACAAGGAATATTTATACACTGAAATTATCTTTCGCGGAAATTACTTGATAGCAAAAAGAGCTAAAGATAAGTCCTCTTCAGTGTTGTGAAAACTAATTAAACTCAGGAGAAATTTGCAATGATAAAATATCCGTGTATACATTGCGGTATTTCCACCAATCGGCAATGCTACAGGTTTCATTCAGTATGAATGAGTTTTTGCATTTTGTTCTAATAAATCAATGATATTTTTATTGTATTTCTTACAGCAGATCAGTTATTTAAAAAAAAAAATACAAAAAAAAAAAAACGAGAGCAAAGTCAATGGCGCACCATCGCAAATCGCCACGCTTCCCAATGAAAGCAAAGTTGAAAGATGGCAAAAAGTTCCACCAGGAATGACCCAATATCAAAATTTTTAGTTTTTTTTTTTCAATTTTCACCCCAGTGACCATAAGTTCCCACCCAACTCAGTGGGGAACCATAAGTTCCCACCCAATGAACCGTGGGTCGAATCTAAAAACTCGTTACGAACTTCATGTGTCCCGCAATGTTTGCATGGACAAAGCTTGATCGCTGGTCTTGCCTTCGGAAAATGCCATATTTGAGTTGTCTTGTAAATATTTTCAAGTATGTGTTTTTTGTGTGTTTGGACGTTATTATTCTTTTATGGCCGAACCATAGCACCGAGAGGCCCAAATTTTGGGTTTACGTGCTTCAGAATATGGGCGAGATTTTAAGCTACCCCTCCCACCACAGAATTCCCCCACCCCCCGCCCCCCCAAACAAAATTCTGTGTCTGCATGTTTGTGTAGGTCTGGAAATCATAGAAAAAAGTGGCTGGGCCAATCCCCAGATTTTGCAAATGTGCTGGGGGTACTGAGGGCCAGGTCATGGCCACAATCCACCCCCATCCCATGCAAGATAACTAATTCTGTATGTATGTGTCTTTGCCCTTAATTCTGGTTGGGGGTTGCATTGCCTTCAAGAAGATTTATTTTTCCATAATTCCTGGAATGGAGGCCAGTTTTGAAGGCTTCTTCTTCAAATTGAAGGCTGGACGTAACGCTGACCAAAGTAGGACGCTGCCTTTTTTTTCCCAAGTGACCTTCACTTTGGCTGTCCAAAACCTCCAAAGCATGGAATCCTTTGGAAGCCCATGAAGGCTAAGTCCTTTGATTGTATTGTTAGAGCCAGCAATGAATCACCAAGTTGGCATATTCCAGATTACCGATGAAAAACATCGAATTGTTTTGTCTTTTCTGAAAGAACATCTTTAATTCTATCTTTTGTGAATTCCATCAGAAGGCCAGCATTGTGAATTTGCTTTTAGAAAGAGAAAGGAAGGTTGATATGCTTTTGTGTGTATTTATAGAATACCAAGTATATTTTGTTTCATTTTCATTCTGTACCCCTTGCAGTGGCTTTGCATTTATTATAATCTTTCTGAGTAAAGGGGGATAATGATTGCAGTGTAATTACAGCAGTTTGGTTCAGTGGTTAAGGTGGCTGGCTTGGGACCTCAGGGTACTGAGTTCAAGCCCCTGCTGATTGTTGAATTAACACCAGGCAGGGTTGACTCAGCCTGTCATCCTTCTAAGGTCGACGAAATGAGTACCAGTGTATGAGGGTAATAATATTCGTGGTAACCTGCGTTGGAGTAGCAACCTGTCCAGGGCTGCACTCTTTGCCAATGAAACTGCCTCGGCAGCCCCATGTGACTTTACAGCACAAAAGGTATGGTATTATATTTTTTTTTATTATAATTACAGCTGGAGAAAAGGTGTTTGGGGGGATTGGAAGATAATTTGCAATTGGAAGGAACGGGGGTGTAATATAACGGGTGCAAAAGCAATAATACAGGAAAGAATCCAATATCAACCTGGCAGTGGACTATAATTTGCACTTCTGCAGGTAGAATAAATAATTTAAACATTCACAGACTGTAATGGTTAAAGTTGTTCTGGGAAGTCGTTGGCAGGGTGCCTTCCTGGTAAAACAAGCTGTGGGAAAAGGAAAACGATGGGGAATTTGACAAGCCTGGTGTTGGCTTAGCTGTTGGGGTGGCTGGCTTGGGATCTTAGGGTCCTGAGTTTGAGCACCATGTCGGCCGTTGAATTAACACCAGGTGGGTTTTGACTCAGGGTGTCATCCTTTGAGGTCAGCGAAATGAGTACCAGTGTACTGGTAATAGTGGCATTGCATCAGCGGCACAGCCGCACCCTCAGCCAATGATGCTACCTGCAGCTTTGTGCTGCATATGAAGTCGGAGGAGGAGGAGGGAATTTGGGCAGGGAATGGAAGGTGGGATGACTCGATGCGGAGGTTGGGGGGGGGGGTAGAGGGAGGGAGTCACAGGAACAATGACTGAGCATTCTGAGCTGCAGGGAAAATCTGGAAACTTCAATAAAATGTATAGGAAACATCAATGCCTTTGATCGAGATGATGTTGTTCAAACCATCAAGAAACAGAAATTCAGTTCCAGGCTAGAATCCGAGAGTAGGCAAGTCAGGTCAGGTCAGGTATGGGAGTATGTGCCAGAACAGTGCGTCGCTGCGTCCGCTTTCCGCCGGTACTCCAGGGGCCTCCGTCTGGCCATCCCCCAGGCAGATGTCAGGCCCATTCCCATCTCCTTGAGAGGCCGGTCAACCTGCTGCAACCACGAGGCACGTGGTCGACCCACTGGCCTCCTCCACTCATGAGACTCCCTCGCTGAGAGAATCTGGTGAGCAGGATCAGCGTCAGGAAAATGAGCCACATGTCCATACAGCCACAACTGACACTCACGGACTATGCAGGTAACAAATCTCATCCGAGTCTCTCTCAGCAACTGCTCGTTGGACACAAAATCTGACCAGTGATAGCCAAGGATTCTGCGAAGAGACCTGGTACCAGAGGAATTAAGTCGCCTTCTCAGATCCTTGGTCAGAGTCCAAGTCTCGCATCCATAGAGCAAGACTGGAAGCACCAAGGACGTGAAGACTCCGACTTTCATCCTCCCGCACAAGTACCGGCAGCGCCACACCCCATTATCCAGTGAATCCATGACTCCCCAGGCCTGACCCAGACGTCTATTGACCTCTGACTCACAGCCAGCAGAGACATGAATATCACTGCCAAGGTAAGTGAATCTCTCCACGACCTCAACTTCCTCACCAGAAACAGACACAGACAGGACAGCAGCATCCAAGATGTCATTGAAAGCCTGGATCTTAGTTTTGACCCCAAAAACCCGTAATCCCAGCGGCTCCGACTCCTCCATTCAGCACACCGAGGACCCCCAAAAGGATATGTAAAGTCTCCGCAAAGATGACTGCATAATCTGCAAAATCAAGGTCCGTGATCTTGACATTCCCAAACGATGCACCGCAGCTTAATCTTTCCAACATCCTCCCTAAAATCCAGTCCATGCAAGTGCTGAAAAGTGTGGGGGCCAGTACACATCCCTGACGAACTCCAGTAACAACTGCAAATAAGTCAGAGATGGTACCACCACACTTCACAGCACTCTCTATCAGAGTAGAGTTCAGACATCAGATCGATCAGTTTTGGTGGCACCCCACGAAGACCAAGAATCCTCCAGAGGGCATCCTGATTCACTGAATCGAACGCTTTACAGAGATCAACATAGGCTGCAAGCAGCCCCTGCCGAAACTCTCGTCTGCGTTCCGTGAGGACACGAAGAGCAAGGATACGGTCAATCGTTGAACTCTTTGGTGTAAAGCCTGACTGCTCTGGACGCTGGTGCTCAAGCAGATGGTGGCGAACCCGATCAAGAATTGTCCGAGCAAAGACCTTGCCCGGCACCGAGAGCAGCGTCACCCCTCGGTAGTTGTTGCAGTCTTGGTGATCACCCTTCCCTTTCCAGAGAGGGACAACAAGGCCCCTCTTCCAATCAGTTGGGATGATGCCTGTGTTCCAGGCAGAGCACAAAACTGCATGCAACGACACGAGTGCAGCATTTCCACCAGCCTTGAGAAGTTCAGCATGGATGCCACAGATCCCTGGAGCTTTGCCCCGTTTCAACTGGTTCACCGCAGCCCGTGTTTCCACAAGCGAAGGTGGACCACAGTTGATTGGAGGGTCAGCAACAGTGATTGTAACACCTTCGATGTCCAACTCGACAGCTGGGGGATCAGCCTGGTACAACCGCTCAAAGTAACCGGCCCAGCGGGCCTTCACTTCAGACTCCTCTGTCAAGAGCCTACCACTCTCTGCTCTAACAGCAATGCTCCGAGGGATGGGCTTGGATGAACGCAATGCGCGAATTCCCCTGTAAGCGGGACGAGAATCACCTGTCCACAGGTGATGCTCTACCCGCTCACAGATTCCTCGCACATAGGCCTCCTTGTCCACCCTTAGTGCACGTACAGTTTTACGCCTCAGCTCCCTGAACAGCTCAGCTCTGCCATTCAGCCTGGCCCTGCGACTCTGGTCAATGGTATCCAGTGTCCCTTGAGAGACAAAATTCTTCTTTGCCCTGCGGTGAGCTCCAAGACATCCACCGGCAACATCAAGAACGGTGGTCTTGAAGGCGCTCCACAACTCTTCCAGACCCCCCAAAACACCCAGACACCCCAAATGTCCACTCAGCCTGTTCGCAAACTCCTCAGCCACTCTCTCATCCTTGAGTTTGCCAACATCCAGCCAAGGCTGGGATGGTACCATTCTCCAGGATGTAAGGTGCAGCTTTAGAGTTGCTACAACAAGCCGGTGGTCAGTATTGAGGAATTGAGCACTCTGGTGGACCCTGCAGTTCTGAATCATCCTCCAGCGACCGTCAACGAGGACATGGTCAATCTCCTTTGTCCATTGCCACACCGCCAGCGTTGGAATACCAAGTCCAGCGATGAGCTTGTGGGCGCTGAAACCATGAACCAGCCACCCTAATTCCATGACTTCTTGCAAAGTCAAGGAACTTAGTGCTATTCTGGTTCATACTTCCTGACCCATGGGGATCAACACATGTCTCATAACCATCCCCATCAGTTCCAGTCGATGCATTGAAATCCCCCAAGACTAGAAGTCTATCTCGTCTGGGGCACTGATCAACCACAGACTCGAGTGTGGCATAGAATGCATCCTTCACGGTGAGATCACTCGCCTCAGTCGGAGCATAGACAGAGACCAGGGAAATGACACCTAAGGAGTGATGTCAATCTCTCAATCCTTAGTCTCATTATACGCTCGTTGACCTGTTACCTCAATTATCATTGGGGTCAGCTTATTGGACACAGCTACAGCAACTCCTTGAGTATGGTAACCATCAGAGCGACCAGACCAATAGTAGGTGTAACCACCCACCATTATCTCGCCGCAATCTGGTCTCTGAACCTCAGAGAGTGCTGCAATCCCGATGGCCAAACGCTTGAGCTCAGATGATAACAGAGACAGGTGATCATCCTCTCTTAGGGATAGGACATTCCAGGCACCCACCCGAAGGGAATGCCTCAGGTTAACCCAAGGAGACCGCCGTCTGATGGACGACACCTCAGCACCACTCAGACACGCTCTCCCGCAATCTGACCCAGGGAGGTTACCCCGTGGTTTCCCTCCTTTCATCAAAGATTGGGGGTCCCGAAGGCTTTGCCCCAATCCCGTCATCCGGTGAGCTGCCCTGTGAAGGGAAGCTGCACAGGAGGTACTCCCACGGAGTGGGTTTTCAGATTTTTTTTGCGTTTTGTGTTTTGCGGGATCAAGGGTTTTACGGTGGCCGGAGTGCAAATCCTGCCACCAACCTCCTAATGAAAAAGTAACCCAACTGCAGGAGGACGTCTGCAGACACAGTTGGGCACTAGATATGGATGGCCGTTGGCTCACAAGGAGCTCCTCCTCCCTTTGACAGGTTTTGTTTTTAATCCTGCTGGGTGTCCATGTCCAAACACCCTCCTCAACAGAAAACCTGGTGGGGAGATGGTTTAGTCGCCGCCAACCCGACCATGGAACAGGTTAGTACAGGTTTACATGGTGCCTGTAGCAGGTCACAGATCGAACCTGACCTGACTATAAAGTAGACAGGTCCAGGTCAGAAACCTAGAGTAGACAGGGTTTCAGGTTTATATAACTGACAAAAATGAACAAGCCACATCTAATTATTGGTTGTGCCCATTGTAGGTTAGAGCAGGAATTTGTAATTATTTTCAGGCTATCACAAAGCTCGTCTTCTATTCCAGAAAGCCATCGTGTGATCTGTAACGTCCACCAAATATTGCTGGCAGACGGGACACCCAGTTAATTGTCAATCTGGGGGGGGGGGGGGAACACACACACACACACACACACACACACACACGGATTTAAAAAGATGGTGGAATTGAGCCAGACCGATAAGTGTAGGTTCTGCAATACAGAAACAGAAAGTACTAGTCACCTGCTTCTGGGATGCAAATAACTCTTATCAGAACAACTTTCCACACAACGGCACAATAAATTATGCAAAGTGATTCATTGGCATATGTGTAAAAAATTCAACATCTCAATTTCAGGAAACTCATGGAAACATGAACCAAGGAGATGCGAGCCATGAGTGGAGATGGCCTTGGATACCATTGGAAGAAAGTTCAGTGAGCAGGGTAGGGTGCCAGACCATGTCAAAAGCACGCAATATGTCGAGAGATATGGCTCTGATTTCATGTCCGGCACTGAGTACCTCCATCCATTGTTGGGAGAGCAGAAGCAGCATATCCAGGGTAGAGTGACCTGGTCTGAAATCAAATCGATGATTGGAAATCAAGCCATTGGAGAAGAGGAAAGATTTAATGTCTGAAGCGGTGATGGATTCCATAACCTTGCTGATGATTGGGAGAAGGCTGATTGTTCTGTAGTTGCAGGGATCTGTTTTTGCACCTTTTTTATCCAGGGCAGTGATGTTTGCTGATTTCCAAGCAAATGACGTTGAGAAAATGAGAGGGAGAATAGAACAGAGGGAGGGTGAGCAAGAGCAGAAATGTAGGTTTTTAGGACACGTGGGCTGATGCCGTCTGGTCCGGTTGCAGAATCTGAGGCGAGGTTTGACAGAAAGGTTTTGAGGTTTAACGAGGTTCCACTTTGTCAGAAGAAAAGGATAGAGTCCAGGGACAGTTGGGTGTGATTGGGTAAGGTGGGTACAGAAAGCATTGGGTTTGGGACACAAGATTTCAATCTAAACACCGAGTTTATGCATTCAGCCTTTTCACGTGTGGTATCAGCAATGCGGCCATTTGAGGTAAGGGAGGAGATGGAGGGGGAACATACACCAGAAGCAGATTTGATTAGATACCACCAGGATGTTGAGGAGGGAGAGAGGTTTGAGAGTTCAGACTTGAGATTAGAAAGATGTTGTTTTCTGTCTCTCCTGAGGGTAGATACACATTTGTTCTGAGCTTTATGGAAGAAACTTTAGAAACTAAATAATTCTCCTATCCAGATCCCGATTCGGATCTTCACCAAAATCGAATCAATTTGTCCTTACCAAACACTCAATCTGTCCACGATTCAAACACTCAATCTGTCCAAACAAAAGAGATCTTGAAAGCTGAAGAGCATCAAAATTGCACAAGTGATAATTGGGCAGTGATAGATGTAGCAACAGTACTAACTGGAAGGGTACTCGGTGGAGAGCATACCTCCACCACGTAATGTCTGATCCACGAGAACATATCAGGCCGATTACCTTTTTGAAATATCATGCTATATCGTTTTTGGCCGTCTCTCAATGTTGAGGAATCACTTTAAAATGTCAATAATTCTCGTATCCAGATCTGGATTCGGATCTTCACGAAAATCGAATAAATTCGTCCTCATCACACACCCAACCTCTCCACCAAGTTTCATCCGATTCTGTCCGCAACTTTTTGAGATACCATGCTATATATCGGTTTAGCCCAATCTCTCAATTGTGAGGAATCACTTAAAAAATTATCGGATCCAGATTCGGATATTCGCTAAAATTGAATCAATTCTTCCTTATCACAGAGCCAACATGTCCACCAAGTTTCATCGGAATCCGTCCACAACTGTTTGAGATATTGTTGTGCTGCTGGGTTCCGGTGGCGATAACGACCGCTAGACAGAGCAATAGGGCCTTCTCCCACCGAACACCCGGAATTGAAGGTCGTAACCCTTGGATAACTCCAAAGGTCACGGGTCCCTTCGCGGACCGTGGATGCCAATATTTCGATGGCGTGGGGTCGGGTTAATTGTCCAATTCCAATTTACCAAAGTACCCATGTCGTCTAACTACCGGGGAACCGACACGCTTGGCCGACTCCGTCCGAACCGAGTCGCATTTACCGACTCGGGTCCAGCATAACCGAGCGGGAATTACCAGAGCCGCGCCGGTCCAAATGACAACTTACGGCACAAACGGCCTCACAAATTCTCAAGCCCAAACCATGCTGGGTCAATGATGGAAACGACAGGCTACTGACTGTTACATTTAACAGATATTTATTTATAATAATAAGACACAGTGCAGACTTATTCCGAATAAAATGCAATGTACAATGAGCAATCAACACTTATACAATTTCTACTTATCAGACTGGCCACAGACAGACACACAAACCCAAAAAGAAATGGGGCCGGCCGGCCTTTATTCGGACCTCCAGCCTGGAAGGATAGGCGAACTGGAGGTCAGGGTTCTGCTGGTACCTGGCCGCGTTCGCACGGCTTGTCGACCTGCCCTTGTGGAGCTCGGGATTCTTGTGGAAGGGCTTGGGAAGATCGGACGCTCCAACCACCACGGTGGGACTCAAACCCACACGGACAACCTCGTACCAAGACAAAGCGGCAGATGCCAGCCAGCATCAAGGCGGAAGATGGCCAGCAGACCAGACGAGACGACCCAGACGGATCGCACTGACAATTATTCAACCCCTCCTGCGAGGTGGGAGGGATTCGTCCAGAAGTAACTCTGCCTCCCATTGGACGGATGGCGTGTCGGTGGCCCACCCACCGAAGAGGCTCTGTAGTTTCTGACCTTCTGGCTTCCCATTGGCTGGAGCGCCTCGGCTTTGCTCGCTCTTCGTCCATTTGATGTAGGAAACACTCCCTGCCCTTCTTCGGAGTGGAGCCTCAATCTGAGGTGATGGAGGCTCCGCCCACACCTTCAGCCAAAAACACGTGGATAATGGAGTCTGTGTGCGAAGATTTGGTTGTTTGGCGGAACGAAGCAGAATGTTGTTGTTGTTGGGGAATAAAAAAAAAAATTCAAAATAACTCGCAGCGCACACATGAAATTCCCTTAGACACAGGGGATGGATTCTAACGATACACATATACTTTACAAAATAACTAAACTTTGGGACTGCTGACTGTCTATGTACAAGAGGCTTCCAAATCCGTAACAATATCATGCTATGTATCGTTTTTGGCTCAATCTCTCAATGTTGAAGAATCACTTATGTAATTGTAGTAGTTTGATCCAGATCCGGATCTTCACCAAAATCTCATCACTTCGTGCATGTTACACACCGAACCTGTCCACAAAATTTCATCCGGATCCGTCGACAACTTTTTGAGATATCCTGTACATAGACAAACAAATAGACAGAAAGGGGTGAAAACATAACCTCCTTCACCTTCGGTGGCAGAGGTAATGAGGAAGAACATCACTGACATTTTGAAAACCAACCCCGGGAATATTACAGCAAACGTACCACAATTGGAGGCAGTCCGGGGTTCGGTGACGGTCCTGAAAAGAGCCCTCGGAACAAAACTCTGAGAACAACAAAGTGGAACAGCTTGGTCTATGAACTGTGGTCCCTTACCGAAGCGGAAGTGGATACTTTGAGTCATGAGAGGGCTTCATTCCGTCTCCTCAAACCCGCAAATGGAGATAACAACCAACGACACATGTACACGCACACTCACCCACACACCGATACCTCGCTCAACCTGCGAAACACCAGGATGTCAGTTGATAGCTGGGTCAATATTCAAACCCAGGCTGGCCAGCTCAAAAGTGAGTGTGCACACCTCAGGCTATCCTGCCAGCCCTATTGGTTGGTTTAATATGTACAAAAAAACAACACAAAAATGGTCAGAAAATAAAAACAACTATGTGGGCTTTTGGAAAACAGCTGTTTGTACCTCATTTCAAACAAAGTAATCACTTACAGATGGAACATTAACATTTTGATCCACAAATTAGTTTTCAGATTTTGAATTGTGCCCAGCCTGGTGTTGGCGCAGTGGTTAGGGCAACGGCTTGGGATCCAAAAGGTCCTGAGTTCAAGCCCCGTTGGGCTACTGAATTAATACACCAGGGGGTTGACTCAGCCTGTCATCCTTCTGAGGTCGGCAAAATGAGTACCAGTCTACTGGGCCGGTGTATACCCCGGTTAAAAGAGGTGTACCATATCCCTGTGTCGTAAGAGGCGACCAGGGTTGCGTCAGGAAGGGCATCCGGCGTAAAACATGTGCCAAATCACTATGCGGATCATACGGATGATCCGCTGTGGCGACCCCGAACGGGAGCAGCCGAAAGAAGAAGAAGAGAAGATTTTGAATTGTGCCCAGTGTTGTTTTAATTTTTTTAATTGTGCGTGCGTGCGCGTGCGTGCGCGCGCGTGCGCACGCCTTGTATGCCTTCAATTATTGGCTTTTAGTACTTGGATATCTTGTTTGGAATTGTGGACTCCACCCTCACAATTTGTACGGCTTATCAATAGCACAACGAATTAAAATAATTTTATTAACTGAAAAATGTAAACCTGAGATGGAACTGAGAGACACCACACATCCCATCGAAAATTGGAACGAATGAATCGGGTTGTATGAACCTGTACACGAGAATTGTATGAAACGCCGCACCAAACGGGGCCAAATTCGTCAACTTAGAAGGTTTGAAGCTTTATCCAGCCAAAATCGAGGTGCAGCGAAAAAACAATCTCGTGTATCGACGATGAAAGCTTCACAATTACCAAGGGGATTGTCAACTTAGTAGTGAGAAAATTGGATCGGTTTCATCTCATTTTCTGAAAAGGTTTTGTTGTATTATCCGGTTCGAATAATCTTGATCCTGTAAGTGTCTTCGTCAATGTTTCTTAAACGATACATCATTATGTAATTACGTGTGAATGGAAATGTGACGGTTTGGTCCAGGTGTAAATGTCATGAAAATCCAAGATAAGTTTGTCGTGTTTCTGAAAAGAGTCCATCATGCCATTCCAGGGGTGGATTAGGATGAACATACTAATTGGTGTGCTATTTCGCTTCGATTCTCGATGCACGATGTCATTTCGTTTGCAGTTGTCATCAATCGATGTGTGACGCAGTTTCATGACAACAAATCAGAGAAAACAGATTTTGGATTGGTCCAGGATGGGGACCCCGCAGGGTCTCAGATGTGGTGCCCTATAGCTGCATCCAAAATCTGGGTGCTTGTTACCTCCGCCACCGAAGGTGAAGGAGGTTATGTTTTTACACCTCTCTGTCTGTTTGTCTGTTTCTTTCTTCGATTTTGCAAGTAACTTTTTTCAAGTGTAATGGTCAGTTAATTTTGTTATTGTTGGGTCGCCGAAATATGTGACCCTTAATGTCAGTAATTCTGTCTGTTTGTTTGGATGTTTGTTCGTTTGTCATCAGCATAATTGGTAGTAAACGTGGGCGGATTTTGACCAAACTCGGGTGGGAGGTACATTTTATGACCTCGTGCTTTGGAAATTGTGATGGTTGCTCGGGACGCTTTGGTTCTCTAGCAACAACCGAAAAACCTTCAAAATCGGTACCGTTCACGCGAAATCAATTCCGAAAGCCATTATTCCACGTCGGGTGATGAAATTTGGCACGAATGATCTGCAGGTGATGCTCGATCAAATATATTCCGGTTTTTGTGATATATGGAATACTTTACCCGCAGCGCCCCCTACAATTAGGGTATGCGCAAAAATTGGTGAAAATTGAAGCCCCCCTAGTGACCAGGTGAGTGCATCGATACGAATGAAACTTTGCAGGTTTATGGTACTCAATGAGTACTACAACTTTGCCTCAGGATATATTGACCGATTTCGCTTAGGTCAGGGGTCAAAGGTCAATTAGTGCAAAAATCGATGATATACGAGAGCTGGAGGTGCCTTCGCGCCAAATGCTACTCCTCCTCGGGTTATGGTCGGATGGTCATGAAAATCCACAATAATCGTCTGGAATACATTGTGCACAAACGATCGAGCCGGGTTTTCGATTTAGATCTTTGTTCACCCACAGCACCCCCCCTCGAACTTTGGGGATTTCCGATTTCAAACCGCATTTTCGGTACTTTTCATTCTAATGGTTACCGAGTAGTTATCAGTGGATGGAACTGGAGGAGATTTGATGTGCATAACATTAAGGTGATTCCCTATCCGCTATATGACGTCCATTTTGCTCTATATCTTATAGTTTCCATCCTCGGCGACCCATCGCCACCGACCCGCTTGTCTGTCTATCTGTCTGTCTGTTTATTGCCTACAGGTCACAATTCTAAACCTATCATCATGAAACTTTACAAAGCTGTTGAGGTAGTCTCAACTGAGAAGCCTATTGATTTTGAGATCAAAGCTCAAAGGTCATCTTGGAGTCAAATTTCTAAAATCATCAATTTTCAACTGAAAAATCGTTCATTTACATCCTATTAACTTGGAAGTTGAATAGGATTTGCATAGTCTGTCACTGATATTGGAAACCAACTATTTTTAAGGTCAAAAGGTCAACTCAAGGTCAAACTTCCAAAATCAATTTCAATCTGAAAAATAATTTTCATCCAATTGACCTGAGCTTT